>NC_049207.1:17862445-17924945 GCF_013347855.1 Anguilla anguilla | reverse complement strand
TCCTTGTTTTTTTTTCCACCATACTTTATTACTTTAACCCTTTGAAAGAGTACTGTGGGTTTTTTGGGAATGTTTTTTCAACCTTCTGTGTCAGTGGTCTGGAATTCCACTGTCATCGTTACATCAGCATTAGAATGTCCAGTTAAGAACATTCTAATCACGTCTTTCTGATCTTAGGCCTTAAAGGCTTAATGATGAGTGAAGGTAGCAGAATGGGCTGTGGGAGTGAACATCTCAGTTCCTCCATGCAGGTTCAGTTCAGGTTTTTTTGGATTGGCAAAGGTTTCAATCATGAGCAGTGTCAGATTTATTTTTCCTGTGTTGAGGGAGAGAGGGATAGAGATGGAGACAAAGACGTTGAGAGTCTGCCCTTTGAGGCTAAATACTCAGGTTTCCATGTTCCTACATTCAAAGCTGTAGAACCCTGGACTCAGGGAACCTAGCTGTTTTATAATGCAAAGATATAAATATTGATACCTTGCTGGCCACTGAATGATGGGCTCCCTCTCTATTGCTGAGTTCCTCCTGAGATTTCTTTACACCAAGTTTTTCTTGCCAGTGTTTGAGTGTTTTGTCTTCCCACTGGAAGTTCCTCCATTTTGCTGCCTTCAGTCTAATCAAATTCTGTGACAGAAGTGTATAACCTGCAAAGACTTTCAGAAGCAGGGACCTCCTTTTTCTTTTTCTTTTTTCTTCTTTTTTTCCCCCCACTAGCTCTTTCAGCACGTCAAGAACCACTGATGACTGCATTTCTGTCGGCTTTACTTATTTAATATTTCTTATGTTTCACGCACTAACTGACTCTTCTTCCAATCCCATGCTGCGCTGGGCAAAACATGTCGCCTCTCAACCAATAGGATGACGAGGAGGGCATTTGGGCATAGCCAATCAGATGCCCTCTCTTGATGCCATTTTGTTCAGAAGGGTGAGCAACTTTATAAAAATGGAAATGAAGAATCACCATGTGATCACCTGCCTCTTTACCTGCCTGCATGATTCATTTAATTCAGTTTTTTTGATTCATCCTTTTCTCCCTTTCTTTCTCCTTTTGTGTTTACTGTCCTGCTGAACTGAGTTGGTGGCGTTTCCATCCTGGACTGTTTGCTTGTCATAATGGCCGTTCCATGATCAGAGCTTTGTGTCGCTGGCGTTGGTGTTCATTGGTGTTTGTGCTGCTAATGAATCGTTTTGTTTTTCGGGCCTTGAAGCAGGGGTTGCAACTAAACGCACACCACATGGATTTGGCAAAACAACCCAAAAACGCCTCCCCCTTCTGAAGCTCTAGGGCTGCTGGACCCCTTTCATTGGTTCAGTGTGCTCTCTGCACAGAGATAAATATGTAGCACAAGTTTGGTTTTAATCGCTTCCATATCCGTCACAGGGAATCGCATTGAAATGCAATATTCACTCAGATTTGCTGTCCTATATTTTAAGTGACCTTGCTGCGTTTTTTTTTTACGGTTTACGATCTTCAAGAGGAGCACTCAAAAAGCAATAAAAATCCCATATGCCTTTTCCAGTGTAGCTGTCCCGATCCCTCTCGGATTGATGGAACGTTGAGTCCAAAATGGATGTGCTCCTATCTCCCAGGAATGCCCGCTATCCAGCAGGGCGCCAGCTCGCCCACGGCACCTTCCGTGCTAAAGTGATTAGTCACATTATTATTATTATTATTATTATTTTTATTATTTATTATTGTTATTACTGCTTCTAGTCTCACCGCCGCTGCCGCTGCAGCTGATGTAATTGCAGTCCGCGGCTGCTGGCCGGCCGTGTTGATGGAGTTAGCAGAGGCTAGCGTCGGCGCGGCGCGGGCCCGCGCTCGCTCGGAAGAGCGAGGGGCGCATATCCGATGAGGCGGGGGAGTGAGGAGCGGGGCCGGGGCGGGGCCAGAGCGGCCCGGTCTGTTTAAGCATTAAATGCATTTCACGTTTCGTCGTGAGGGAACTCTTAACTCCGGGCGCAGGACCGGGACCTCCTCCTCCTCCTCCTCCTTTTTAAGGTGAACAATCCTCCAGGCTTAGTTTTTCCATCTTTACTCCCGTCAGGCCGTTCTTTCGTTGGAGGCTCCGATCGGACCCCGTCAGGCGGGGTGGCCTCCTTTACCCCACTTTTCAAACTGCGTTTACCGCGGTGATGGATGTGTGGGAGAGCAGCGGTGTCTGACACCCAATCAAACGGCTCGCGACGAATTCCCCTCCTCTTATTAGCGAGCGGCGTATTGCAAACACAGCATAATGGATGTCCTTCTCTACGGCTCGTGCAAATGTTTGAGTTCGAGATGTAAACCGTGACCATTTCATCAAGATTTTGCCGTCAGCACTTGGAGCTTTCCCAAATGCAGCAGCAACGGTGTCTCTGCGGTTTATGGGAGAGCATTTGAATCACAATTCACGTACCATATATGTGCACACAAGATTAAAGGAACTGCTCATTTTTGCATGACTCAAAAAACAAAAAAGAAATCCTGTAGTTTATTATTTACTTTTAGGGGTGGGAAGGGGAATTTCTAAGAACACTGGATTCTGCATAACACGCGATTTACGCCCTGCTCTTTGAGCAGATTTGCTTTGAGGGATGACGCCATGTCTCTCTCCAGTGCATGTGTTCATTACATTCATCCAGATTGCTGTAGGTTTATTTGTACGCCATGCTTCCTGGCCCTTGATTTCTTTCATGTGAGGCTCTGTTTCTGTTTATCTTTATTTTATTGTTGTTTTTCTGGGTTGCCTTTGTTTGCTTTCTGTTGACCGCTGGTGGCTTTTGAAGCGGTCACAATGGTGAATCGATGCGTATCTGTGTTTTTATTGGTCCTTAACCTCAACTATGTCATAATGTGTTGGTTTCCCATTGGAGAGCTCTGAAACCGTCATCCAATAGAATCAACAGAAAAACTAGTATTGCTGAACTTGGGACTCTACTGTGCATCCAGCCTACAGTGTCCCGTAAAGGGTTAGGTCAGGTAAATGCTCAGGTCAGCTACTTAAGAGTGCATGGTTTATCTCTCTGTCCTTCACCCAAACTATGCCCTTTCCTGCAGAACACAGGGAAGCCATTGCTCTGCTTCCTCAAGACGCATTTTAATTTGGGCCAGTACGCCCCTTCTCCAACGGCTTTCAAAAATATGTATGTGAAAACGGTTCCGCTCTGCAGCCGGGGGAAAGAAAAGCAAAGGATTTAGTTCTTGGCGTGTGCGCGCTTCTTATCTCTCTGCTACCAAGACTTGGACGCCTGCCCTGGAGGAGGAAATGAATGGCTAATTTTGTTAATATTGAATTTTATCGTGTGATTGATGTTAAGTATCCTTGAGCCTTAGAAGCGAGCCATATGGTGAAATGTATAGGGCAGTCCATAGGGCACCTGACTCTATAGCACATGGGCAGCAGCCTCCTCCTGTGGTCCTGTGTCTGTCTGTGATCCTCTCCACTTCCTACCTGTGTGAATAAAGCAAAAGAACTGTCTTGCCCACCTTAAAAATGAACCATACCAATACAATGTATTGTTATTATTATTATTATTATTATTATTATTATTATTATTATTATTCCTCTTTGCTGATGGTCCTAGAGCCAGAGGTGGGTTGGTGTGGAATGGGACAGTGAGGAAAGACAGACTTGGGGAAACCTGGGTACCGGTTCCTGTCTTTGCAGACAGTGGATCTCTGCAGGAACCTGCAGCACTGTCTGTAAACAGCCCTTGCATATCACTATCTGGTGCAGTTTAATACAATCTAAATCTCTGGAAGAGAGAGGCTGTCTAGGCTGCCTCATGTGTTGGGGCTTTTCTGTGCGGGCCTTGGTCTCTAGGAGCTGGTGGAGGAGGGTAGGACCCCACCTTGAGCCTCCTGCCACATGGAGCCACAGACCCCCCACCTCCCTACCCCTTTTCTTGGGGGTGTTGGTGAGGCCTGGCACACACGTGCCACAGAATCCAATTACACAGAACAGTATAACCAATTAAAAGCGAGGAAGGAAGCCGTGCGCGTGTGCGATGGCCGCCTCTCTCTGTCCATCGCAGACGTTACACAAGCCTCGCCGCGCGTTGCGTAACGGAGAGAGACGGAGTCCGGCTCGGCTGCTGCATGCCATTCCTGGGCTCCGTTCTGCAGCGCTCCCAGCTGCCCCAGAGCGGAGTCACTCCCCGCTGAACTCCGCGTAAACCCAGCATCCAGTCCCCCGCCCGGAGTCGTAAATTCACCCTTCACTGAGGAACACGGGGCCTACCTCCAACATGCTAACTAATCTCTGGGTTCAGTGCTTTTACAGGCTGGACCAGAAGAAGAACTCTTCTGTTGGTCAGGTACAGGAAAGAGACCGTCGTATATAAAGAGACCGTCGTGTAGAAAGTCTTTGCCGCCTGGTGGGAATTTTTTTGCTTTGTTGCTTGATATCATTAGAGGGTTTTGAAAAAAAAAAAGAAAAGTTCCATTAAGTCTCAGGCCTGTCCACTATATACTCACTATATTGATTCTTAGTTGTGGAGTTTGAATGATCATGTTCTCTACAGAGAATAGGGTTCAAGGCACTGAATGGTGGCATGGTGCTGTGGATAGGAAGATGGCTTTATCCCAACAGAGTTTTGACACTGGTGCTGCTAGTACATGATGGAAAATATTAATTAAATCTGTTTTTTTGGATTAGTGAATTTATTAAGTATGGTAATAACTGTTACTACTCTTTTTAAAATTATTATTAATATTACTTTTGTTATTGCCAGTAGTAGTTGTAGTATATAGTGTGTATGTATGTGTTGTATAATGGTGTACCAGCTGTGTAGTGACACTAGCCTTGATAGACACTGGGCCACCGCTGTTTACTGCCCTGGCAGACGCAGCTGGTGTGAACAGCAGCACATCGGCCAGACGCCAGCTCTCCAGGCCCGTGTGATTGGATCGGACTCCCCAGCGGGCCAGAGCGTCAGTTTACGCCCCAGAGGGCTGTAGATTTTGAGGCTGTGCCGGAGAGACCCGGGGGCTGCACCTGAGTGTGTGCAGCTCACCAGAGAGACAGAGCTCCAAGTCCCCCAGATGTGAGCTGGGAGTTGATATCCTTCCCTGAGAAAGTGCTCTTTTGGACGGACTAGAGCAGTGTTTCGGTAAAAGGCATGAGAAAACTTGGACCAGAGGTTGTACTGATAAGATACACTTGCTCTGTGTTTTCACAATTTATTTTTTCTTTTTGCCAAGGATCTGAGTCAGTCAGATGATCCTCGGAGGAGTCTGTGGGAATAGTGTCTCTTTGTTAATGTGTGAGTGAGCTAATGTGGTTTTAACCGAAACCTGGCCCTCCTCGGGTACGGGGCTGCCTGGTAGATAAGAGAATCATGGTGACGCAGCACAGTGTCATGTCCTCTCATAAATAAGTGGAATCTGTTCCTCCTGTAGCATTCCAGCTTTTTTTTTTAAATTATGGCTGGAATGATAGGAACCTGCTCTGGTTCTGGTTATTATGGCTGATAGGAACCTGCTCTGGTTCTGGTTATTATGGCTGATAGGAACCTGCTCTGGTTCTGGTTATTATGGCTGATAGGAACCTGCTCTGGTTCTGGTTATTATGGCTGATAGGAACCTGCTCTGGTTCTGGTTATTATGGCTGATAGGAACCTGCTCTGGTTCTGTTTCTGGTTCACCAGAGCTCTTGGCGTTACATGGCCCCGCCCTCCGTGCTTGATTGGCATCTCTGGCCTTGATTTCTGTGAGAGGCCCAGATGATGTCAGGGCTGGGCAGCGCTGGCACACAGACCACGTGTGTGAAGTGTTCATGTGTGCTCGTTCTCACGTCTTTCTGTTCTGCTAAAAAAAGCGATGTTTTCACAGTGCTGGTTACACTCAGCCACCGTCTCAGGTTGCCAAACCTGGCTTGGCTTACGTCGGGTGGGGTGGGGTTGGGGGGGGCGCTGTGGTTCAGTTGTGGTTCACAACATGGCAGTGGAGTGTTTGAGCTTCCAAAAAGAGATTTTGTCACATCCCACGCCCATCATTTGGAACCCTTCCTCTGTCATGAGGCTCTTTTATTCCTTTCTGTGGTCTCCTCAGAATACCAGTGGAAAAGCCAAGGTAAAGTGTGTGTGTGTGTGTGTGTGTGTGTGTGTGTGTGTGTGTGTGTGTGTGTGTGTGTGACTGTGTCTGAAAGCTGAAAGCTGCTGCCATTACAGCCTCTGATGTTGACTGTGTGCTGTTATCGAACCTCAGTCCATATCCTGCCATAGCGTTTTTAAAACTCCTCATCCTCGAGATTGTTTTAAGACTCCCCGGAGGTTCGGTCCCTCCTTCTGCTGTCCGTGAATAGAATAAAACCTTTAAAACCAGCCAGCGCTAATTTAACCCCCCCCCCCCCCCCCCCCCCCCCCCCCCCTCCAGTGCATGGAAAAGTGGAGCGAGTTGTGTTTTTCTGTCTCTGTGAAAGCCGCCCGGGCTGTTTGTGTATCTGCTAGCTCGCGGTCGCTAAGGGGCTGTGTGTCAGCGGCACGCTCTTTGATGCTGCAGGTTTATTTTCCTTTTCTCTTTCTTTCCTCTCGGCCCACGCTGTAATCGCGCCGTCCGCCGGGCCCCGCTCGCACCCGCGCGCAAAAACACGCTCTCTGGAAGCGGCGGCGGCTGGCAGCGCGCGTCTCTGTGCTCTCCTTCAAATCAACAAAGAGCCTGGCAGCCCGTTTGATTGGGTATTCCACGCTGGAGCGTTTTTTTTGGTGAGAGATGTATTGATTAAAAATGAATGGATAGAGATGAATAGAGGCACACACAAGAATGCGCACACGCACACTTATTCACACACACACACACACACACACACACTCTGACTCACTCGCTCACGCACACACACACACACACACACACACACTCATGGAAACACACAGGTTCAGTGAGGACCTGAGGTCCCAGATTCCTCGCCCGCGGGTTGGCCTCGGTCGGGGGGGGGGGGGGGGGTCGGTCAGGAACATTTTAATGGCGCATTAAAGCCTCTGCTGTCCCTCCTGGAGCCCGGAGAGGGGCGGGCGACGCAGCCAAGGCCACCGCGTTCGCTCGGGTTTGCGTCGCGGGCGAGCGCACGGAAAAAAACAGACGGGACACGACCGAGGGAACCACGCCACCACCTGTCCCTCCGAGAAAGCTCGCGCGCCCAAACTGGAATAGAACTGCTTGTTTTCCCACCCGCGCTCTGGGACGAGGTTCTGCCCCGCAGTCCGTCACTACGGGCCTCACCGCCGGCGGAGCTCACAAAACCGCCGTTCGCCCGTGGAAACCGGGAAACGTTTGGCTTTAGCTGGGATAGATTCAGTCTTCCGCAGTCCTCTGGCATCGAGAGGACTTTAAATACACGAGAAACAGACACCAGGTGATGTTCTTTCCTGTCTGAACCCTGGAGGGCACGGCCGCCGTGATTCCGGGCCTCGGCGGGGTCCGGTACTCAGGGGCCTCGCTGAAAGGGTGAAGCGGGACGCCGGGGCCTCTCTCTCTGCGCGGCGGGAGTCTGCGGTCGGAACGCTGTGCGCCCGGCCCAGCTCTGCCGCTGCCCCGGGACGCTTCGCTGTGCTGCATGTGTTAATGGGGCTGCCTCTGAGCCAGGGGTGCGTGTCATTTTGGACCGCGTCCTCCGGACGGGAGAAGGCTAATACGCTTAAGTAATGGAGCGTGACCGCAGGCAGTGGAAAAACTGAAAGGAGCGCGCTTATTTTAGGAGAAACGGGCCTCTGATAACAGGATTGTTTTTTCCACCGGCTTTATTTGGCTTTATGACTCCTCTGGAGTTATATTTGCGGATGCTTGTTTGGACGGGCCCCACTAGTACTTTGCAGTCTGTCATAGTACTCTAGAAAAGTGCTACGAGCCCAAAAACAGACTGCTTCCTTCGATTCCCTTGGTTAAGGGGCGAAATGCTGGCATGGTGAGGTGGAT
The DNA here is from genome assembly GCF_013347855.1 of Anguilla anguilla. Taxonomy (NCBI): domain Eukaryota; kingdom Metazoa; phylum Chordata; class Actinopteri; order Anguilliformes; family Anguillidae; genus Anguilla; species Anguilla anguilla. Next base: position 17,917,051 of record NC_049207.1, on the reverse strand, counting down.
CTCACACGGACTATCCTGCCGATGTGGAACGCCAGCGATAACGCGGTTATGCTGTCAAGAGAAGCGGTGGGAGGAGCTAAAGACGCAAGCGGAAGCCCTTACACGTGCGTCGCAGTCACCCCGGTAACAGGCCAGGCACGCGACCTCGCTCGGAAGCGTAGTGTTCTGCAGCGCCTTCCCGTTTCGCGGCAGTGGGGCAGCCGTTCGTTTGGGTTTGTTTGTTTCCCCCGCCGCCCAGCGGAGCTCAGTCTGTCGAGGGGCCTCGTCTCGTTCCCGCTAGCGCTCGGGCTCCAGTCAGAGTCGTAAAATAAAAAAAACTACATTTCCCATTAGGCCCTTTTGTCTGGTGGCTTCAGATGCTCCCATGCAGAGCGCCGCGTCTCGGTCCCGCGTTTATCGATTCCCCCCCGTTATGGTTTCTGCATAGCGCTAATACACTCCCAGCAGCGAGTCGATAGCGGTAATGGCTTCCAGACCCGCCGTGGGGGGGGGGCGGAGCTCGCGCGGCAGCCCCCTCCGCTTGATTTAAAGGGCGATTCGAGACGCCGCGCTCGGCCCCCGTCCCCGCCGCTCCTGTCCGCTCGCGATCTTAAATCTTTCAGCTCATTTAGCGCTTAACTAGGCATGGACAGAGCGAGCGGAGGAGGGGGGGTGGATTAGCCAGGCCTGGGCTCCGGCAGAGTTACACACTGTCCTCGCTACGCTGCCAGTGCGTCGCTCTGGCGTTACTCTCGCTCTTACACTCGATGCTCTGCGTCAGTTACAGCTTTGTGGCCTGCGTTCTCTCTTAAACCATAATGGCACACTGTGTGTGTGAATCCCAGCATGCCCCACAGAGCCAGTCTGTGAGAGAGGCAGAGGAAGAAACAGTTAGATGAGCCATTTCAGCTTTAACAACACGTCATTTTATCATCATATGAGAAAGCGTCCCCTCCTGTGAAGATCAGCTCGCCCTCCAGCACAGAAGATCTTAGATTAGGTTTCAACTGAAAATCGGTTAGCGGTTTTTGCCTTCACCAATAATCTCAACACGCAGCATCCTGGTCTCTGTAGTTTTCAGTCACTTCTTCCTGCTTTGTCAGATAGCCATTTTTACGTACAGTGGATGGTGTACGTATAGAGAGAGAGAGATAGAGGGGTGGAGGTGGAGGAAGGAGCAGGGGGGGGTGGCCTGATGCCGCCCAGCAGCGGGTGGAGGTGTGGCTGCTCTTGAGGGGCCCCGGTGGGTGAAGCGTATCAAACAGGATGAGTGTCAGCAACCCCACACCACAGACCGGATTATCCCCCTGACTGTTTGAGTGACATCAGCTCTGAGCTCCACTGTGGGCGGGGGGGCGAGGTGGGGGGGGGCATACCTACGCATGCCGAGCGCAGCAGGAGAAACTGCGCTGATTGTGTGTTTTCCACCCCGGGACCAGGAGAGAGAGCCTTCACTGAGTAATCCTAATTAGTTTATCAGTCCTCTCGCAGCGGAGGAGTCACCCCCCCCCCCTCCGCCCCCGCCCGTATCCCACGGTCGGCAGATCAGCGAACGTGTGCCTCTCGCTCTGAAACCGGAGCCTTATCCCGTACGATTGGCCAGCCGCAGCCGAGAACCAGCGGCCTCCTTCATCCTGTCTCAGCCGCGGGGATCAGGGGACGCTTTCCCCGCCGGCGTGTTCCACCGCGACGCGCTTCCCGCCCTTTGTTTGGAGGGGGCGCTGTTGAGGCGGGTAACGGAGCTGATTTAGGACGCGGCGGTGGGAGCCGGTGGGAGGTCGCGGGGGCGCGTGCGCGTTGGGAGCGGTGCTTTGGGGCTCTACCGTAAACAGACCGGGCCGCCAATCGGACCCTGACCCCCCCGCCCGCCACCTCCCGGGGTCCCTGATCTTCTGCAGCCCCTTCAGAGGCTCGGCTGGGAACGGAAAGGGTTAAGAACGCACCGCTCTTCTCCGCGGAGAGCCCGAAATCTCCTCCCGTCAGCGCGCGCCGACGCGGCCCTGTCACAGCCGCTAATACCGCCATGCTAATGCGTCTGGCTGCGCTCCCTCTCTGATCCGATGCACGAGGTCCTCCAAGACATGTCTGGGAAAGCGATGCCAGGAGGTATTCTGAGGTAGCTCGATGAACGCGGGCGCGCTCGTCGTATTCTAAAGCCTGGCGGTGCGTACGGCGGGGCGGGGCGGGGCGGGGCGGGCGGGGGACGCGGCGAGACGGGTGCCTTCCGCTGCGTCCGCGGGCTGTCAGCGGGGCGGCTGATTTCTCGGCCCGATGGGGGTTCCTGCGTTTTTTTTCGGGGTGGTGCGTCCCACCGTGGGGAATTTGGGGGGGTGGGGTCGATAAGGGCGGAGCCCCGTTGATGAGGAGCCAAGGAGCAGAGGAAGCTCTGTGCGTGTTCACGTGTGACGGTTACTCACCGCGGAAAGCTCGCTCATTCTTTCACCTCCGCTGTTACTCAGTGAGGAGGAGGAGGAGGAGGAGGAAGGGGGGGTTATCAGCTCAGGTATGGTGCTCTCTAGCCTGGAGGGAGAGGAGCTCATCTCTTCATATGACTGTATGTCTGTTATTTTCATCATCATTCACCCCAAAGACAACCCCCCCATCCCCATGCAAAAACACCCCTCCCCCATATACACTCACCCCTCCCCCATGCACACTCACCCCTCCCCCATGCACACACCCCTCCCTACTCTGTATGTCTGGGTTGTAGCTGAAGATGCTGCATATCCTGGCTCGGAGAGGGGCATGACCCCACCATGACCCCTGAAGCTCTCTTCCACTTCGTCTTTAGCTCCATTTCTGGCTCTCTCTCTCTCTTTTAGCCTGTCTCTTCATCTCACGCTGCTCTCCTCTCCCTCTCTTTCCGTCTCTCTGTCTCACGCTGCTCTCCTCTTCCTCTCTCGCCCGTCTCTCGCTGGCCGCAGTGTGGGGTACCGCCGCAGGAAGCCGGCCTTTTCCAGGGGTGCGTTGTCGGGGACTCTCCCGGGGCTCGCGTGAACATCATTTCCTCTCAGCGGTCGGAGGTCGGAGGGGGGAGGTGAGGGGGGAGGTGGGAAGCTGGGGAGGGGGGGAGGTGGGGAGGGAGGGGGGGTCGGAGCGCATCTGGAATAGCTGAGCAGCGGAGGCTCCCCGGGGGCGTGGGTGGGTACAGGAGCACCGCTGCGATTTATTTCACTCAGGACGGGGGGGGTCAGAAGCTGACAGCACTGAGCTGTGGCAGCAGCACCCCCCTCCCTCCCCCCCTCCCCTGTCCCCCTCCCGTCCTTTCCTGCCACTCACTGAGAATGCAGCCTTCCTCTACAGACACCCCCTCCCTCCCACCCCAACCTCCCTAACCCCCACACACTCTGAGATGGTGTGCGGTTCTCCAGTTAACATGCGGGAGGCCCTCTCTCAAAGACAACCCCCCCGCCCTCCCCCATGCACACTTCTGACAGCAGCCTGTGAACCACGCTCATGGCCAGTAACACCATTAGCACGCTTGTTTTTGTTTTGTTTCTAAGGAGAGCGGGATCCACTAACTCTTGACCACCGTTTATCATAATGTAACACTGCAGACGGAGGTTTTGTCTGTGTGATGGCTAGTTTGGCTACAGTGCCAGAGATGTCATTGAGTGCAGGGCAGTGATGGCCATGGAGGCAGTACCCTCTGCTCAGGTTACTCAGACTGGCAGTGTACTAGCTCCTCGACCCGAGGTCCCCAAATGTGACGGGCACTGCAGAGAGGGACGGTGCTCTCCCCGAGTCCCTTTTGTCAATCTCTCTCCTCTTTTTCCTAACTGCACCCTTCTCCTCATCAGACCTGGGAACAGGAGAAGGCTTGACCTTTGACCCTTCACCTGCAGTGTCTTCGCTGTCTACCCTCCCCCCGGCTAACCTCCAGTAAATTTAAAAGGAGATAAAGATAAACACCTTCACTTGAGGTTTTCCATGCGCTCACCGGCAGCTCTGCTCTGTTCTTTTGGAGCTTTAGAGCGCGGGGATTCACACGTATGCAGCAGCGTGGAACTCTCTGTCCCAGACTACAGGGGTCACGGTGTGCTTATATGGTGCTGTGGAGGTGAATTTAGGAATTCCGGCTGCTTCCAGTATCCACAGAGTCTGTTTTGTTCTCCTAACCTCTTCCTATCCTTTCCTTTCCTACCGGATTCTTTTGGAATGTCAGCCGATCAGCTGAAAGCCAAGGTTTGAATCATCAAATATATTTTGGGTTTTTATTTGGTTTTTTATCTGATTAGCCATTGACATATCCATGGAAAAGGTCAGGACTGATCTGATTCTCTGATGGCTGTATGGCTGAGGGGTGTTGCTTTGCCAAACCTTGGCCTGGGTCAAATTGGCGGACACCAGAGAGCAGACATTTTGTTCCCGGGACCAGTTCAGCCGAATGAGGGCCAGCCAGAGGAACGTAAGCCATGCCTGGAGGCCGATGGTGAAGGCCGCGGGCGGGGCACAGAAATGGCACTGGAGCCGCGCGGGACGGACAGGCTCACCTGTTCCCAATCTCTGCCCCGCGTGAACGCGAGCCTCAGAGACAGCCCCCGCCGCCTGCGAGCGCGTGCCTCCGTTCGTCTGTACCCCCCCCCATCCCATCCCCCATCCCCCGCCTCCCACTCCTCGCTCCCCGTCCACCACCCCTACCCCCACCCCGCCACCCCTCCCCCAGCATTTGGCAGCTATTTTTCTCCCCTGTCATTTTTTGAGTAGGTGCTTTGTCTTCTCTTGAAAAGCGCTTTGCAGCGGGGGCCCGCCGGCCATGTTGGGCGGTGGGAGGGTTTCTCTCCTGCAGCCGGCAGTGATGTGTGGCTGTAAGGAGATACGCCATAAAGCTGCAGAGCTGCGGCCCGACTGCTCCCAGCACCTCCCCCCGCACTGCCACACACACGCATATACACACACGCACACCCATACGTATACGTACACACACACACACACACACACACACACACACGCACATACATACACACACACACACACACACACACACCCATACACATATACACACACACACACATCCACTCTCACATACACGCACACACACATGCACACACACTCACACGCACACACTAACACGATCACACACATTCACACAGACACACACACACACACACACACTCTCATTCGCACACACACACACTCGCAGACGCATTCACACACACACACACATACACTCTGGGCTCTTTGTCTGTGGATCACAGGGAGTGAAAATGAACTTCTGTTGCTGGGAAGTTTGAGGCATTCCAGGTGTTTCTAGGTGCAGGAGAGAGGACACTTATTCATAAGGTTCCACCCAGGTGACCTTTCAGCCATGTCCCTCCACTCCTTAGGTCTAGCACAGCTAACGTGGATCCCAAGCAAGCTCCAATCACTGTACTCGATAGCATAACAACTCTTCCCTATAGGAACTTATATGGTGGCAATCACAGGAAGTGACACGCGAAACCTGTTAACTGAAGTGTTGCACCGGGGCACACTTACCTGCGTCAGGTAAATCCTGGGCTGGCTCAGACTGCTCTGGATCAGGGATCCTTGCCTCGTGTCTGACGGGGTTTTTCTCTGGCTGCCTGCGGTGTGGCTCTGGGGTGACGGGCTTCAGGGAGGACCGGGTTCACCTAGGTTACCGAGCGTGTGGGCCGTCCTACGACTGCCTGAGTGACAGCATTGATCCGCCCCCTTCTCCCCTCCCCCACGCCACGGAAAGAGAGAGGGGGTATCAGGTGGTGCCCCCCGCAGGCTGATCAGAAGGTGTTGAGAGCAGGGTGCCAAATCCCCCACGCTCCCCGCCCCGTCCCATTGAAGAGGAGGCCCGGTTTTATTTTAGGGGAGGCCAGGGCAGGCGAGCCGCGGGCTGGTGTTTCGGCAAGTCGCCACACAGGTCCTCAGAGAGCGGCGAAGACAGCTTCTTTTAGGAGGGGATAATAAGGAGGAAGGCCCTGGGGGGGGCAGCGCAGTGGGCAGCAGCCCCGGGGGTGGGGGGTGGGGGGCAGCAGGGATCAGAGCGGGCCTCAGAAGCCCCTGGGGGGGGGGGAAGATAAGACTGATTGAATTCTGGCCCACATTTGCAGGGTGGACACAAACCGTCTGCCAACATGGGGCGTGTGAGGCCGTTAGGGGGGTGGGAAGGGGTCGGCTGCCTCCAAGGGGGGGGGCTCAACCTCCCTGCTCTCCCTCTTCTGTCAACCAGTCTCCTCTCAACCCTTCTGCAGCTGGGCCAGCAAAGGATTCTGGGAGGAAACTCGTCACCCGGTAACCGGCACCAGACCGTGTAACGGGTCGGCGGACGAGCCCGTAATCAGGAGAGATTCCCTGGAGGCAGTACCCTTCGCGGCCGGCTCGGGCGAGAGGGCTGATGGGACCCGCGTGACGCCGCAGAGTTTAGTGAGGAAACGGGCCGACTCTCTCAGCCGCTGCGCTCGTGAAACAGAAGCTCGATTGCGTCGTTAAAAACGTGCGCTCCGCACGCCCCGCACGCCCCGCACGCCCCCGAGCAAACACGAGCGGAGATGAAGGGCTTCTCCTCCCGCCGTGTACGCGACCCGGACGGAGAAAGCGGAAAGGCAGACCGCGCTGGAGCCGGAGGGCCCCCCGTAAATCCCTCGCCCCGCTGTAGCCGCTGTCATTACCGCCGCGTTGTTTATTGGCTTGGCCGATGCCTCCGTCCGCCCGCGCGCGCTTTGGATTCAGGAAATGACAGGAAGTTCAGGAAGGTGCCAAAACGACAGGGCTTTTTTTCTGTTTCCGGCGTGTGACAGCAACGTGGAGACGCGTGGAGTGGCGGTGTCACATCCGGAGCGCGCCAGCCCCCCCCGAGCTCGGCTGGGCAGGCTGACGGCTCCTCGTCTCGGCTGCCAAGCGGGCCGAAGGCACAGCCGGGGGTTTTCCCGCCGAACCGGTGCGGCGGAAGACTGTTTATCAACACCCGTGGCAGCCGAGCCTGGAGGAACCCTGCTGTCTGAGCAGCTAACTGTGGGGCGTCCACAGGACCCTGAGCCGCTCGCGTCTGATAGCGTGGAGCTCCTTCACTAATTCCCGCATGCATATCCCCCCTGTTTGCAGAAAGGGGAAAAGAAAAAGTTCTAATCCAATCACTGGCTTGGCTTTTGTAAAGCCTATTGGAGCATGAAGCACTCCCAGTCAGCCGTGCGACAGAGAGCAGAGCGCTGTGCGGGCGTGTGGCACAGCCCGGATTGGTTTTGTTAAAGCTGTTTTTAGCCAACAACCGCCCCCCACTCCCCCCTCCCCCCCTCATCCCCTTCTGAAATAGATGCTCAGTCGCGGCGGTTTTGGGGGCTTCAATCTGACCGCCCTGTTAAAGCCGTGCCCGTTTAGGGACGGCTCGCTACAGCGGCTAATCCTGCATCGACCTCCGAGGTTTTCTGGAAGACCGGGTCTCTGTTCAGTGCTGCTCTCTTTAGTGCTGCTCACAGTTGATATTTTTGCGGGTCTCTCTCTTTAGTGCTGCTCACAGTTGATATTTTTGCGGGTCTCTCTTTAGTGCTGCTCACAGTTGATATTTTTGCGGGTCTCTCTTTAGTGCTGCTCACAGTTGATATTTTTGCGGGTCTCTCTTTAGTGCTGCTCACAGTTGATATTTTTGCGGGTCTCTCTTTAGTGCTTCTCACAGTTGATATTTTTGCGGGTCTCTCTTTAGTGCTGCTCACAGTTGATATTTTTGCGGGTCTCTCTTTAGTGCTGCTCACAGTTGATATTTTTGCGGGTCTCTCTTTAGTGCTGCTCACAGTTGATATTTTTGCTAGTACCTCATCAGTTCTTCTCAGGGAAATTTGGGGGGGGGGGGGGGTCAGCTCTGCGAAGCGCTGACTGGTCCTTCTCAGATTCCCCCCCCCCCCCTTCTTTCCCCCGCATTGGCAGTTTGGTCATTCAGAGCTTGTGTGTGTTTCTCCCATGAGCCCCTTCCCTGAGATCAGAGAGCGGCGTCGCGGACGCGGCGTCCTCAGACTGCCGCCCTGGGATTACTTTCCAAGGGCGTCAGACACGAGATATCTTAAGCAGGCTTCCTGTGAGCTCGGAACGCCGCTGCGCGCAGAGCCCTCTCCCCTGCTCTCAGCGGCCGGGGAAGCGCGGTAGCTAGGATACGCCGATCGCCGCGGATGCCTGGCTCGTCCCGGCGCCGCCGCTCTCGCTGACGACGCCCCCGGGTTGTTCGAGGGGCTCGGTGGGGATTTGGGGAGGCGCGTGTCGGGATGGCCCACGGCAGCGCTCCTCCTCAACGCCTCCTCCTGTCCTGCAGGCGCTGCCTAATTGGAGGAATATTGTATACGGTGCAGGAATATACGTAGGTGTCAGAAATCAGTTTTTCCGTGCTGCAACACCATCGAATGTACACTGCCCTGCCCTGTAGACCTGGAGCTGGTAATGCAGCTCTTATACTGTATGGCCTGTAAGTGTGAAGCGTGTGAGGGCGAGTGAGGGAGTGGAGTGTTGGCTCAGTAGGGTTCCTGAGCTCTCCTGTGTGGTGAAAGGGAGGGAGTGAGGTAGAGAGCGTGTGAGGGAGGGAAAAAGAGAGGGAGTGAGGTGGAGAGGGAGTGGAGGAGAGAGGTGAGAGGGGCCATGGGATGAGTGTGGGTTTCCAGGCTCTCGATGCCCCGGTCCTGTCAGAGGGGCTCCTGCAGGCGCTGCCTAATTGGTTCCAGAACCAGGGATCCGTTTGCGGCCCACAGGAGACATTCCTCCTGAAGGAACCGGCCTGTGAAATTCTGACCTCCCCGCTCTCTCTCTCTCTCTCTCTCTCTCTCTCTCTCTCTCTCACTTTCCCTTTCTCCCTTCATCCTTCTGCCTCTCTCTTTTGAGCTTTCATTCAAGCTCTCTCTCTCTCTCTCTCTCTCTTTCTCTCTCCCCCTCCCTCCCTCCCTCTCTCCACACAGGAGAGCTCAGGAACCCTACTGAGCCAACACAAACAGAATAACGTTCTACCCTGGAAAAGATACACGGGGTAATAAGAATTAATAAAGTGTGCGGACACAAATGCTCCCGTTCCTGCGGGCGCACAGGGGAGAGTCGGACCTCAGCCCAAAACAGACCCCGCTCCCCCCCCCCCTCCCTGTCTGGCGCTCGATCTCCCCCCCTCCTCGTTTGTTTTTCTCTGAAAGGGCGCATGTTCTCGCGGCTCCCCACGTACGCGCATTCGACACTCTTTGACGTCTCTGGTGCTGAGTTTAATAAAACATTTTTAAAAAGGGACGTTTATTTGGCAGAGAGCGAAATCGATGAGTCCCTCTCCCCCGCGCTCGGTCCTGTTACGGCTAAACAGTTGGGAAAGCTCCCCTCAGAGTGGATGTCTCGGGTTTTTTTCGCTTGGAGAAGACAGGCGCGGCGCTCCGCTCCAGGAACCGGCAGCTAGCGCTCGCTGGGCCTGTGAAACGCAACACGATGCGTAGCAGAATGCGGTCGCTAACTAGCGCCTCACCGCTCCCCCGTTTCGATACGCCCGTCTCCATGTGTCCGCCTCGGCCTTCTCCCTCCTCCCCTCACAGATCACACCTGAAGGGGCCCGCTTGTGTCAGTCCGGGCCCCTATTGTCCCGTCTAACGCGTGAGGGCACTGAAGCCCACAGGAGTGCATTGGCTCAACCCGCCCTCCCCATGACTCAGCTATGCTCAGCTGAGTGTGTAGAGTATTCATACTGCAGTACTCCTGCCTGATCACCCATTGGCTTGGTCACAGACCGAACTCTTAGGGGAAGACACCAATTGGCTTGCACACAGACAGGATTATCAGGGTTGACCAGCCATTGGCTGGCTCGTGGAGTTTCCTCCGGTTTCCAGGGTTGATTGTGTTTCAGAGCTCTCTTCATTATGTTTTTGGTTCTGGTTCCTCTGGTTCATCACCTTTTCTTTCTTTCATTCCATCTATCCTTTGTTGTATAAATTTTAATTTGTTAATTTATGTGCTTATGTGAAAGAGATTATTATCATAGAGAACCTTGTGTATCCCCTGGAGCTGTGCTGCTCTGGAGGAGTGTGTTGTACCTGTTTGTTCTGCATGCGTGTATATGTTGCATTGAAGGTCTTACGTGTGAAGATCCAGCAGTTTAGCTCTCAGAAAGCTTCCTGCTGTAAGATCCGAGGGTGACTGCGTCAGTGCATCTTGGTGGCAGTGCCGCTTCATCTCTGTCTCCACCGTTCCCATGGTTCCCATAAAAGATCCCGCCCCTTTTCTGTTCGCTCGTGTGGAACACGAGTGTCTCGATTTGAGCTCCATCTGGGATCAAAGGGATTCTCAGAAACAAATTCTCAGATCTAAACACAGTCGGCTCTTTCCTGATTAGACAATCACTTGTAACCTGTGAAATAAAATGCTGACTTGAGAATGAAGTCCCCTTTGGTTTCGAACATCAAACAGAGTGAAGTGTTCAGTGATTGGGTGAAGAGAGTAAAAGATTGGTTCTGAAGCCTTTCTCCCTCTGCCTGTTTCGGGGGGTGTAGATCATCCCCCCTCTTTTAGACCTCAATCAGAACCGCAGTAAGCTGAAACTCTACATTGGCCACCTGACCGCCTTGTGCCACGAGCGAGACCCCCACATCCTGCAGGACCTGGCCCCGCCCACCGCCTATCACCGCAGCGACCGAGCAGCTTGGGAGGACGAGCTGCAGAAGATGAGTCCGGAGCAGGTGGGCCTACCTCTCTCTCTCTCTCTCTCGTTCTCATTCTCTGTCTCTCTCTCGTTCTCTCTCTCTCTCACTCTTGCTCTCTCTCTCTCTGTCTTTCATTCTCTCTCTGTCTCTCTCTCTCCCTCTCTGTATATGTCTCTCTCTCTCTCTCTCTCTCTCACACACACACACACACACACATTTGAATAGTGAGTGTTTTTATATGTCTCCACTTGGACACACGCAGCAGGGGGCGTTAGTCTGACAGGAAGCTGACGGGCAGGAAGCTGAGAGCCCTGCGCTTCGTCAGCAGAGCAGTCACTCCCAGAACCCATTACTTATTCAGGTCCCATCTCCATAGCACTCTTCAGTCTGCTGTGCCTGACGCCTCCAGAGAGAGCCCGTTAGCGCACGCTAGCCCTGCAGCAGTGGTTTAGGAGGGAAATGGCGGGTTTGATAGCGTAAGGGTTAAAACAGCAGCGGGCGCAGGGCTTGGGCACTCGAGTTTGTCACCCACTGATTATTAGAGACATCTGGCCTGGACTCCCGAGCAAGCCCCGAGCTGGCATTAAAACGCCGCGGCCGTAAATCTCCCGCTCCCTGTGAAGCAGGAATGTCATTCGTTCCCTTTATTGAGTGGAATGTGTGCATTCGGAAAATAAATAGCCCAATATACTGTTTTTCTAAGCCTCATTTTCTGTTACTTTAAACAGAAAATTTAAAGCTGCCCACACCTCTCTTAAAGATGGGGGCGGCAGGATGGAGAGAGGGAGAGTGATTGGAAGAGGTGCTGAGGAGAGAGGGAGAGAGAGGGAGGGAGGGAGAGAGCGAGAGAGAGAACATGGAGAACTCTGTTCAGTCTCAAATTATCCTGAGTCATTTAATGTTATTTTTTGCAATGTAAAATATGATGTATTGTTATTCAGACTTTTTAATTTAGTACTTGTTTACTTTCTTCCCAAATGTTTTTTCACATATTTGCTATAGCCGCCTCGAATGGTAAATTATCTCCAGATAAAAGAGGTCACCCGATCACATCCAGCACGGCTCCTCCTCGCTCCAGATACATTTTTTACTCGGGGAGTGTGCGAGGGAAAGGAGGGAGGGTGGCGGTGCGGACCCTGCACCACGCCCTCGCTGGAAAAGCCCCTCCCCTCCACAGCCTGCGCAGCGCAGCGCCCGCACGCTCCTCAGCGCGTCACGCTGTCCGCCTGGCAGGTTTCTGGCACGGCCAGACTGCACTGAAAAGCCTTTTTTTAATGTGGGCTGCCCGATGACAACCGTCTGGCCCGGGAACAAATGTTTCAGAAGTTTTATTTTGCCGCAAGCGAACCGGGAACTCTGGCACTTTGGGCAGGGGTGGGGTGGGGTGGGGGGGCTTTACGTTATTATTTTTTTGGTCCCGGTGAGATGGCTTTCATCGGCGAACTTGCCCCCAGGTCAAAGGGCCTCCCCCAGGTGTGTTTTGGCCCGTTTGCTGGAACAGGATGGAGGCAGCTGCCACAGTGTGGAAACACAGGCCCTTACTGTACTGGAGACTCAATACTGTACATGCCCTGGAGGCTGAGGAGCTGTCGCCGCTCTGATTGGCCGATGGCTCAGCGTGCTCGGGGATCAGTCAGGCGGGACAGTCCTGCTTGGGCGAGACGTTGAACAGGACAGGTAGCCCCCTCCTTCTGCGCCCGGGGAGAGATGGGCCCTGCTTTCTGTAGAACAGAGGTTTCCAAACTTCAGAAGGCTGGGATGGATACTTTTTCTGTGACCAACCCACCTACAATAACATGTAGCCTAAAATGTTGGAATGAAATCTTACAGAATCTATTTTTTCCCCGGTAGACATCAATATGACTGCAGTGGAAGAATATGACTCAGTGCCAGGACCGGTTCCACTGGCTGGTATCCTGGGCTTGAACGCCAGATTCCTTTAGCTTCTACCACGCTAGTCTTTGTCACACTCAATTTTAAAAATGTACAGATGTGAATACAAACTTCTCAAAATGCCTGTTCTTCAGAAAGGCTGAGCACAGTACAGTTTAAAATGTGCATCACTCCTGAACTGTGCGATGTTCAGGAGCTCGTACTGGGCCGCTCTTTGTGTCCGAGCGCGTCGGTGCGGGGTGGTTTGAGGCCTAACGCCGCGGCTCTTTGTGCCGGGGCAGATGCTGCGCTGGATTGGATGAAGACGGAGCGTATCTCGGTTGGTGGATCTCTGGCTCCGGCCACCTCCGTCGCTGTCCGCATTCCTGTCCTGTCAGGCGTGCGGGTCTGTGATATACGCGCTGTTTATCCGAGAGCGCCTCTGCTTTTACCACATCTTTATCCGCTCAGCCGTGCCTCCGCCCACGTGACTGCGCTCCAGACCGTGAGCCGTTTGGGTTCAGCTGAGGCGGGCCCCGCGTACGGGAGGAACGTCTTTAGCCCCGGGCCCGAGCAGCGTTTGATATTCAGAACATCAAAATAAAACGACGCGATGCGCATTTGGTGTTCGGAGCGGCTCCGGCTCCAAGCGCCATCTTCCAGGAGGACGCTCGCGATTTCTGGGAAGATGGCACGTCTGCTTAGCGAAAGAGTGTGGGAGAAGAGTGCGAGAGAGAGAGGTGAGGACAGATCGATGATAAAAAATTTGAGGAATGCCCTTTGACCCCCCTCCTCTTCGCCGCAGATGTTTTCCTTTGCGGAACGGGATTGCATTTCTGGAAATCGAGCGGCGTTAGCGGCTGCTTATTGTTTGAGTGCGCGGGCCGGTCTGTCTTTCATAAGGGCCAAATGATGCTGTAGTTAACAGCTTTTTACGGGCTGGTTTTAAGGGGCCTGGCAGCCCAGCCTGGCGGCGCATGTGGAGGCCTCCGTCAAGGAGGCCAGTGATGTCACTGCGGAGCCCGGCCTCCACCCACTGCTACAGCACCCATTCAGCCCTGCACCGCACTGGGCACTGCCCATTTACTGGAGTGATGTAGACAACACTGCGTACACACACTCAAACATACATACACAGTCTCACACACACATACACACAAATACACAGTCTCACACACACACACACACACACACACACACACTCTCTCTCTCTCTCTCTCTGTCTCACACACACATACACACAAATACACAGTCTCACAGACACACACACACACACAAACAGTTCCTCTCTCTCTCACACACACACACAGTCTCTCTCTCACACACACACACACACACATACAGTCTCTCTCTCTCACACACACACACACACATACAGTCTCTCACACACACATACATACACATACACAGTCTCTCTCACACATGCACACTCACTTACACACACACACACACACCCTCACACGCACACACACTCACACTCACGCGCACACACACACTCACACGCACACCCTGGGGCTTGTGTGTCATTTCTCTGGGACAAACAATAATAACATCTTTATTTATAAAGCACTCATATTGCAAAGTGTTCAAATTACGCTACAATAAAAACAAAAAGGTTTCCAAGTTTCCAGAGCCCAGGACCCAGTTAATGTGTGAATACATTTTCTGTGAGATGGAGACGCAGACACACACACACACACACACACACACGCACACGCACACGCACACGCACAAACACACACACACACACACAAACACACACACTCACACACACACACACACTCACACACACACACTCACACACACACACTCACACACACTCACACACACACACACACGCACACACACTCACACACACACACATGCACACACACTCACACACACACACACACACTCACACACACACACACACACACACACTCACTCACCGCTTGCCGGGTCACAAAGCTAAGCTTGCCTCTGTTGCGGTCAGCGGGGTTTTTATGGCCGGCTTATTTAGATGCTTTTCTTTTGACATGTTTGTTTTATGTTTGTTTTCGTGCTGCTCTCGGTCACCACAGGCTGCCGGGACGCCTCCTCCCTGGAATTACACCCTTCGCAGTGATCTGCTCTCGCCATTTTTCACAGACAGAAAGGCTACCGAAACCAGCACCGCTGCCAAAACTGTTGCCAAATCTGGAGTGTCATCAGGCTGGATACACAAGTTTTATTCAGTGTGTCTGGAGACCGAAAAGCTTCACCTGTTTCGTGTATTCAGTCATACGTTGCTGTGTTTACTATGTTTTTATCATTTTATCTTTTCATTTATCTTGAATTTTTCCCCTTAAAACCCAGCTGTGTAAACAGCAGTAAGGGTCCTCCTTTAGTCATTTTGGGAAGACGAATGGACGCAGTGAATTGCGTATTAATGACCTGGGATGTAAGGCAGATGATCTGTGGGGCCCGTGTCCTTGAGAAGCTGCTCTCTCCGGGCCCCTGGTGCCTTTCGCAGAGGGCTCGGGGGCCGTCCCGCGGACCCGTGGAAATACGGGCCCCCGCGGCTCCGGCTCGGAATGCTGGACGAGTGACCATCTTCATCTTCCTCACTGTCGCGGCGAGCCTCCCCGGCCCCCCCCTCCCACCCCTCCACGTGCGACGCTGGCCAAGGGCCCCGCCGCGCAGGGTTTTTAGCGGGAAGGAAGTGGGAGTTAACGTGGCGGAACATGCTCTCCCCGACGCGGCCGGGCGGGCGGACCGGGCCGGAAATCAGGCGCGAGGGGGAAAAAGAGGAAAAACTTCTCTTCATTCCGTCTTCCGTCTCTATTTAATTCAATCCAAGTAGGCTTTCTTGGCGTGACCGCGCGTAGCTTCAGTATTGCCAAAGAAATCATTTGCATTAGATGTAAATCTCTCTCTCTCTCTCTCTCTCTCTCTCTCTCTCACACACACAGACACATATTGGCATGACAAGCATACATATTTTGCCAAAACATTCGCAAGGCAGGCGGAGGAAACTGCAAAAATACAACAAGAAAACATTAAGGAATAATTTACCAGGACAGGGAATGATTCCTCATTGAAGTACATATTAATTGAATTCATTTTTGTTTTTTTTTAAAGAAGAGATGAAGGTAAAGTATAGAAGTGTGATGGATGTGAAAGGTGCAGATTTTATTTGGGACCGGGGGCGTGCGGTGTGTCTCTGATCTGCTCACCGCCCCTCAGGCTGTAATAAACTGGGTCGCCAGTCCTGCCCTGCTCTGGGCCCCTCCAGAGAGGATGGACAATTTGTCTGTGTCCTGGAGGACGGAGAATCACGGGCCGGTGTGCTATTTTTGGGCCTGAAGCATCTCCCGCTGCCCTGTGCTCCTCACAGTTCGTGGGGAAGTGCAGTTCTGTCTCTCCCCTTTTTTCTGTGGACCGCACCGTGAGCACGGCCTGTTCTCTCTGTGGTTGCCAGGTTTTTCTGTGCAGCCCACGAACGGCCACGCCAAAGGAGTCTTTGCTTTATCAGAGCTTGTCTTTGCTTCATATCTTCCACTGCTGACAGGTTATCTGCCGCAATGCAGAGTCTATGAGGCCTGTTATAACTCACTTTGACTTTTAAACTTTTGTTTCGGTTGTGAAATGATTTTGGTTGTATTGGTTTGGGGCAGTGCTGTGGCTGTTTAATTTTCATTTAGAGCACTGTTGGCATGTCAAGGCCTCGTTGAGGTGTTTTTATATAGTTTGATCCAGTATTCCTTTTGCAACTATCGGTTTTTATTTGATGGTGGGTGTGAGTATTTTCCTTGTAATTTATTTTTACACATTTTACATGAGTAATCTCACATGTATCTCTGTTCAGTTTCAGCTTGTAATTCGTTACCTGCTTGGCATATGTGAACACATTGCCTAAGCTGTATCAAATGGACTTAACCCACTCCACATCTCCCCCTCTTTAATTCCCTTTGCCCTTCACTCTCTTCCCTCCATCCCTCCCTCCTTCCCCCTCCCTCTCTCTGCATGCTGAGAGTGTGTGTAGTCCTGCTCCTCCAGACTGACTGTGAGGGAGTGTGTGTGTGTGTGTGTGTCAGTGAGCCTAGGCCCTGAGCGGGCTAGCAGGCTAGCAGGCTGGCAGGTGGGCCCCAGTGTCACCAGCTGTGTCTTTAATCTGTGTGACACGCTCTCTGTGGAGCACTGGGGCTGCTGCAGCCCCTGGGCTCTGTCACCCGGGGACCAGAGGAGAGGAGGGAGTGAGGGCCTGGGGATGGGGATTTGGGGGGGTGGGTTAATTGATTTAAGTGTTAGAGAGCTCCCCTGTGTCAGTGTAGAAGCAGCCCCCCCCCCCCCCCTCAGGGAGGCAGGTTATTAGGGGTGAAACCTTGCATGCGTCAGCATGGGGCTCATCGCTAGCGCTTATGCTAATGTGACAGGGCTCGGCTAGTGGGCGGGTCTGAGTGCTGAGTGATGTCGCTGCCTGGGCAGGGAAATTTGATTAAAGCTCCCCAAGACCCCCCATGGGGAACCTGAGGGGAGCTCTGATTCACAAAGGAGAGGGCAGTGCGTGGTGGTTCATCTGTGTGTTAGAGACTAGAGGTATGGAGTCACACACAACCCTATACTCACACACACATAATGAGGGCCAGTGAAACGCTGCTAAGAGTGTGTTGGATATCTTGGGTCATTCTCCCACCTTCATTGTCACGCTGGTTGTTCGGAAACCATGTCCCTCGGCGTCTGAGAAGCGCTAGCCTGAGGTGAACTCTGAAAAACCTCCATCACTTCCAGGTGGTGAGGTAGTGAAAAAGATTTGTTTTCGAGGCTGACATTGAGTTGGCCGAATTCTGGGCACTGTCACCGGACGAGGAGCATGATTTTCGCCAGGGCTCCAAAGCTCGGGTTTAATAAACACCCTTGAGCTCAGAGACCCGGCGATGTTGGCCCGCAGAGCTTTTCGGTTGGCCAGGCCGCGACATTCCGGAGAGACCAGCGGAAAGCCATTGTTTTCGTAGCTGTCGATACGTGCGAAAGAGTTCTGCAGTATCGCAGAGCGGAGCGAGGGGCGTGTCCTCCGGTACACATTAATCACCCGGCGCTCTGGGTGGGAGGAAAAACAGCGCCTCGAAACGATCGAACCGTGGAGCGGATGGAGACGTTTCACATCCCGCTCGCTCAGGGACGGGAGGGTGGTGGTAGGGGGGGGGGTTAGGGGGGGTGTGGAGGGCTCGTTGTAATTTTGCGGTGTTAAATCTGATGGTTGCGTTGCGTCCTGCCGAGAACGGGGTTTTTCTCCGGTGGTGGAGCCCAGTAAACGACAGCGGGAGAACGCATTAAAGCTGCCCCTGCTTTCTGCATGAAAAAACCGCACCCCCCCTGCCCTGGGTCGCTGTGCCCCCCCCACTCACCCTTCGCAGGGAAAGAAAAATAAGAAATCTGGGGATTTAGCCCAACTCCTGAGAAATGCCCTGAGATTTGTCACTGCTTGACTCCAGAGAAGTGCCCTGCGATTTGTCACTGCGTGCGCCAATCGGTGAATCATTCTGCTGCGAAGCTTTCTTGAGAGGAAGGCTTCAGCCTGGGATACAAACACTAGGTTTATCCATCCTGCTTGGTCTGTGTGTGTGTGTGCGTGTGCGTGTGCGTGCGTGCGTGCGTGTGTGTTAGAGAGTGGGAAGAGGAAGAGGCTGACAGAGAGGGGGATAGACAGGGGAAGATACTGTCAAGGCATAAGCGTAAGTTTGGAGTGAATTGATATTGATGAGCCATTGGGGACCATAGAGCGTGCATCTAATAGAGCACTGTGTCATTTTTTCAGCCATTTGCTGAGAGAAACCCCTTTTTGTGAGATTAGTCACATGACTCAAAACGGGTTATTAAAAACCATTGCGAGCGGTATTTTATCGCCAAGGACAGTGTGTTCTGAAAGGGCACGCGTTAACAGAGAAAATGGTAAAGCAGCGTTTTCCTTTCAAAGACCGCACATCAAGCTGTCCACTCTAATTGTTCTGCTTCGTTTTGGCACTTGACCATGCAAGCGCAGATCATAGTGCCCCATAGCTGCCCAGTTACTCACAAGTCGGGCAAGTTGACGGAACTTTGTGTCAGCTGAAACCAATGAGTCTTTTTGTGAGGAATTTTTTAGATGGAGGAACAATGAATCCAATCACAACAGTGAAAATTTCTTATTGCGCTCCCTGCGTAAGTTCATACTGTCCTTATTGGATTACTAGTCAGGGAACATTCGCTAACTAAGGTTCCAGATTCAACGTGTTGAATGTATGTAAACTGGACTTTCTTAAAGTGAGAGGTAACGTTACTGCAAGAGCTATGCCTTCCAGGATTTCTATGGTGCTTTAAAATCTTTGAAAATGTTTTCATTCCTGAGCATTGTGGAAAGTAGTCAAATATCCCTCTGTCTAGGAAAAAGTAATGGGAACGGCCCAAATACTTAAAGTAGAATAAAAACAAAGGAAGCTCATTCTGTATCAGTTTACAGCAAAGGGAATGCATCCATATTTCACATTGAGCCACTAGCTCAATGTCACTCACTGTCAAGTCTAGCAATCTGTGAGCTGCTAACAGATTGGCTGGCTTAGCTTGGGCATTAAGCCCACTGCCAATAGTCACTGGTGACTGGTGTTCACCGCCCGAAGCTTCTGCTGGCGTGTGTCTGTGCAGACACAGAGAATTTGTCAAGTAATTTTCCTCAAAAGTATTTCTCTCCACAGTTCCATCTTCAAAGCATCCAAAGTCACCGGAAATTTGACGGTTGGAGAAATTGACAATGTCTTTTTCAAAAAAAAAAAGAAAAAAAAAACATTTATGCTAAAAGCATAGTTGAACGTTCATGTTGGTATCTGCCTGATCTGAGAGGTAAACCTGACTTCTGTCATCCTTGTAAACAGATTGCAGCTATACCGCAATATTATTAAAATTGGAGAATCCTGAGGGTAATGAAAGAGGGAAAAGAAGATTTTAACAAATGTTCTGTGGTTTTTTCGGTAGTTTTAGGAAGTCTAGCGTTTGCTGTGCATCCGATCACAGAGCCAGACCCTGTCACGGGGGTGGAACTTGTACCCAACTGCCCGCCCGTGCCAGTTGCCATGGAGACACAATTTAATGGTCTGCATCGCTCCCCAGGGATCTGTTGGCCTAGTATATCATCCTTTTATCTCTCTCCCACTCTCTCCTTCTTTTTTCCTCTCCTAAAGGGAATGTCTGTCCCCCCCCCTCTCTCTTCCTGTCTGAATCCTGTCTCTATGACAGGTTTGCCCTCAGCTTCAGTTTCTTGTCGGATATTCACAGCACTTCCTGGCATTACGTGTACCATAAAAATTCATGGGCCTATTTGTTAAAAGTTTTTGTTTAGCAAAGTGTGTTAATGCAATTTGTGTTGTTTATTGTTTACACTGAATCTGAAATTGAGCCTTTTTAGAACTTTTTAGGCATGCATTGGTGCTAATTGTTGAATGGCCACAGCTAGTTCAAATGGCAAAATTGACTCTGATGACAGTTCAGGAGTAGTGTCATAAACTAATTATTGTTCGTATGTTGAGTCCAGAAAACTTTATGATGGGCTTATTTTCACAAGGAGGGGGAAGAGCTTTTTCTCCTTGCAAATGGTGTAGTGCTTGAATGAATCTGATGATGGCTTTTATTCCTCAGGAAGATGAATTAGACAGTCTTTTTGCCCTTTATTTCGGAAAGGTGATGTGGGATTTCTTTGCATGCATCATTTAATCATCCTGGCAGCATCTTCAGGATGCAGACTCTGTGTGTATTTACCCGCTGGCGTAGAGCCCATAGAAAATATGTGTAATAAACACCTGAATCATTTTCTTTCTCCTTTTATCTTCTTGTTCTGATGGGGACACAAGAAAGTTCTTTTAATCTTCTTTTTGGTCGCGATTGGGATCTGCCACACGCTCCTGGCAAAAGCTGTTCCTAAATCCAGTTCAGCCAGCCAGTAAAGTTCAGCGATGACTGTTTTTTTATTCTTATTTCAGCAATTGGGGATGTCTTATCACATGTGGTCCATTGAGAGAGGCTGTTGTGATTATTTGCAGAAACAACAGTGTGTGCAAACTTTATCTCTGTGCTCTCCCATTCTCTGGGTGGCAGGCCTGGGGGGGGGGGCATACCACACCACAGAGCCTGTGTTTTGTGAGGGGCAAAGAGGATCTGTTTCCATCCATAAAATTTAAATGAAACGAGAAGTAACGTTGGTACCCACTGCATGAGAAAATAAAAGTGTGAAATGAAAATGGACAAAAACAAATTTCCCTGCTGAATGGGTAAAAAGAAAGCAGCCTGTAGATGTGACTTTATAACTTATTTTGGAAGGTGGTGGGGGCTGGGGAGAGAGAGAGGCAGAGTGCCTCTCTGGAAACCCGTGTTGGCAGCTGGCTTGAGGGGTGAGAAAGTGCCCGGGGATTGTGGGAAGGTTATGTCATGTATTGGACGGGCTCCTGGAAGATACAGCTTTGGCCCACGTTTCCTGTACAGGGAGGCTAGAATCAGCGGTGGGGGTGGAGTTGGGGCATTTGGCAGTAGGGAGGGGTCAGGTTGAAATGCCCCCCCCCAGGTCTTGTATGGTGTGTGAAGAGGTAGTGAGTAGAGACTAAGTTCAGTCCAGCTACTGTTTTATCTCTCTCTCCACTATCTAATAAGGATTTGGCCTAAACACAGGTGTGTTTCCACACAGGTGGAAAAGTGTAACATTATTGGTATAAAAAAAACAGCCCAATCATTATATTGTATATGTTCATCATGATACACGGTATGTATATCATGATATGTAATATATAATATGTATAGCAGTATCGTGTTCCCTTCACAGCGTGACCTCAGTTGTGATGTTTGTTTCAGATGTTAGTCATGTTAGAAAGACCATGAAATTGTCTTAGTGCCCACACAACACGCATCAGGAAGACATATACAGATAAAAGTAACAAAGGTAAATGCAAAACAGGAAAAAAAAAAATAATTATTATAATTACTACCCTGTTAAAAATGTAAAATGCTACCGTACTCTCGAACAAATCTACTTACTGCTGGCTTTTCTGTCTCTGGTTTAAAAGGTGTACTGCACTAGGGAGAAAAGACTACTGCGAGTAACCTCCATACTTAAAGACTAGCTCTCTGGAAATTGCCCGCACTTATGTTCTTA
The DNA here is from genome assembly GCF_013347855.1 of Anguilla anguilla. Classification (NCBI taxonomy): domain Eukaryota; kingdom Metazoa; phylum Chordata; class Actinopteri; order Anguilliformes; family Anguillidae; genus Anguilla; species Anguilla anguilla. The sequence continues at coordinate 17,895,475 of NC_049207.1, read as the reverse complement.
GATGTGAACCAGCACTGTAGTCATCACTGTCCTGCAGATGTAATTCACAGCTAGACCCAGAGGAAGAGGGGGAAGAGGGGGAGGTATTCCTGTTTAAACAGTGGCCCCTCCTGAACCGAAGGCACTCCGCGCGGGACGGGTCTGTATTTAGGGAGCCCGCCCGTTGAAGTAGCGCCGCTCCGGGGGTAGCAGCGTGGCAGAGCGTGGGCGTCCCAGGGCTTCCGTCCCATGTGCGGCGGGTTTGAGGGAATCCCGAAATTGCAGATTTTTAGCTCAGCTGTGCCGCCACACTTTTAGATACATTACACTTCCCGCGGATAGCCTGAGCTCAGGCCTGTCTGGAGAGGCAGGGTGGAAAAGGCTGGGGGGGGGGGGGAGGCACACTGGTTGCATCACATCACCCGGGGCTGTGCCAGCCAACCCAACAGGCCACGCCTGGCCAACCCAACGGCCAACCCAATGGGCCGTCACGGGACCAGATGGAAACGCAGTCGGCGTCGAGGCCGGACTCGGTGTGTCATCACAGCGGCACACTGTGTAATCCTCCTGAGTGACCTCCTGCCTAAGGGCATGACACGCCCGCATCAGCACACACACGCACACACACACACACACACACATACACACACACGCACACACACACACACACACACACATACACTCACACACACACACACACACACACACACACACTCACACACACACACGCTCACACAACACACTCACACAACACACACACACACACGCACACACTCACACACACGCACACACTCACGCACACTCACTCGCACGCACGCTTGCTCGCTCGCACACACACACACACGCATAAACACACGCACACACATACGTATGCTTACACTCTCTCACACACACACACACACACACACACACTCTCTCACACACACACGCACACAACACACACAGTTACTTTTGTTATGGCAGAAAAGTCATAAAACATTAAAGGGGAGGAAGAAGGCGTAGCAGGCTGTGACTCCAGAGATAACCGCATAAATGCTGCCCGCCTTCTGGAACTTTCTGGGGGGCGGTGGGGGAGGGGTGGGCACACACCCCCCACCTGTGCCGCACATGCACACAGCCTTTTAAGGAGCCGCGCAGGTTAGCCCCGCTGGGGGGGTATGGAACTTTCCGGACTCAAACGAAGGAAGCCGTAAAAACCCCTCAGCCCCCTCAGCTCCAGCAGTGTTGCTCGGGCTCTGCCAGGTTCTCTGGTCGCCGAATCGGGCCAGGGCGTGGGGAGAGTTACCGGGACACCGGTGGAGAGCTCGCCCCTACCAGAGCCAGAGAGGGTACCGGAGGGGGCCCGAAACTTCAGACCGAGGGAGAAACAAGCTAGTAATGAGCACAGTGCTAAGGGTCTGGCAAGGACGAGGGGAAAGGGGGATGGAGGTGGTGTTGGGGCTAAATGAGGAGTGAGATTGGGCTGCTGGGGGACGAGGAGTGTGGGAGACGCAGCGGTGTCGGAGGGGGCGCAGAAGCCAGTTTTAAAAAGACGAGATTTTAAAACAGCTATTTATGCAAAGGGCGCTCCCCGAAGATCGAAGGCCCTTTTTAATTTCACCTCGTGCGAAGGGAACAGTTTCTTTCACAAAGAAACATTGTTTGCTCTCAAAATAAAATATAACGGTCAAGTTTTGGAAGACAAGTTTTTTTTTTTTTTTAACGTAGATTTATTGAATGGAGGCTTGATGGTTCTAGCAGCTGTGCCCCGCCCCCCTCCGGCTCTACCCCTGGCAGTAATGGGAACACAAGCTGGGGGAGGCGAAGGCCAGACACACGGACACGCCGTCCCCTCTGCCCCCCGCCACCAGGCCTGGGAACCCTCCCTCCTGCCCGCCCCCCCTCAAAATGTATTATTTAACCCTTACCGTAAACGGGAGTGGGGGAGGGGCCTGGGAGGATGATTGACAGCTGGCTGCGGGGCGTACGCATGAGTGATGAAGGGGGCGGTTCAGCAGGGAGGGGGATGATTAACGATGAAGGATGCAGTGGAAGCAAAGTGCCTCTTGTAGGAAATGTGGGAGGGGGGTTGTTGTGTGTGATCTCTAATGTTGCAGGCTCCCCTGGGGGGGAGTGGGGGTAGGGTTGAGGGTGAGAGGGATTTGGGGGGTGGGGTGTGCGTGGTGTTTTCATCCACTCCAGCGCGGGGGTTCAGTTAGGGCAGCCCCCCTGCTCCCGTCAGCGGGGGTTCAGTTAGGGCAGCCCCCCTGCGCCCTTCAGCATGGGACCGGGTTCTGCTCGTTACACTTTGTCGCTAAGCTTCCCCCGGTCACCCGCCCGTGTTCACAAGCATCACGCAGCCCCGCTGCCGTGAGGTCAGCCGTGGCCTCTCACACGGAGCAGGGAGCAGAGCTCATTTAAATGTGCCTCAGACCCTCGGCCCTGTCCCCCGCCAGCCCGGGTCCTTCCGCCTGTCCGCTAGGTTTGCGTAGCCGCGGCCGGCTCTCCTGGTCCGTATCAAGCTAACACAGCCATTTGTGTCCTTTTGTTAAGTTGATGACCTTCGGTGGTGGGGGGGGGGTGGGGGTGGGGGGGTGTAAGGGTGCGGGAGCTAGACTGGAGGAAGGGGGGGGTTGACCTCTGACCTCTCCCCTGAGAGGGTCCAGTTCATTACCTGCTCGTTATTTCGCCATCTCCGTGCGTCCCTGGCGGCTGGGCTGAGCTGCAGATAATGAGGGATAAGAGGCGGAGGCGATAGGGAGCTCACAGCTCAAACCCGCGCTGCTCTGAAACCAGGGCGCTGCCCTTTCTCTCTCTCTCTCCCTTTTTATCCCTTCTTCTCTTTTTTTTGTTTTAGGTCAAGGCCGCGCTGGGCCTCGCCGGTAAGCAAGGTGACGGCTAGGCCTCGCGCTCTATCTTTACTGCTCTGTTTTTTCTTTGGAATTTTTTTTTTGCTAAATACATTGTCGTAAAAACTAAAAGAAACTCTAGATAGCGGGCTGGCCGCGGTCACGGTCTCTCAGAGCTGCCTTTAGCCCTGCCTGCCTTTTCTCCAGGGCTTCCGAGGGTCGCCTTAGGGGGAGAGGTGCACAGCATCAGGCATCTTTGAAAGCGCTGGTGTACCTGTCGTAATGACCTGCCCCCCCCCCTGCCCGGCTTCTCTCACCCCTCCCTGGCGCAGTGGCTGTGTGAGTCACATGTCTGGAGTGGGGTACACTCAGGCACCCCCCCCCCCCCCCCTGTCAAATTTTAATGGTCCTCGTAGAAGGACCGCTCTCTGCCAAGCTGCACCCCCCCGCCCCCCAAACGCAGGGGTGTCGTATATCAGGACGGATGGGCCTCATTACTTACCCTCCTGCACACGGTTCAACAGGAGAGGCTTTTCACATGTTTGTTTTTCTAAGTCGGGCCGCTTGATCGGAACACACACCTTCACAGAAGCGCCCCCCCCAACCTTTCAAAGCCTGTCCTGGCGGGCCGTCGCAGGTGACGGGGGCAGTAAATTTAGCATTAAAAGCATTTTTTGGAGGCCGTTTGAGTACCTCAGACACCCGCGCCCCCGGGTCTGGCCGTGGGCAGCCTTCTGTGGCGTGACTGGCTGCCACATCGCCCGCCAGCCCACGAGTCACAATGGGCCGTCAGTCTTGGCGGAACTCTAGAACATCGTGCGACCAATGAGCTGCTACCAAACCTTCAGCCAATCAGGGCCGCAACCCTGGCTGCACAAGGTCATCATTAAAGCAACAGCCAAACAGAATTCTGCCTTGAACCGACTTCAAGCAGAGACCCGTGGAAAAGTTAGCCCCTCTCCCTCCAAAGGATTGTGGGTAACCTTAGTCCTTACTCTCGGTCCACGTCTGCGGCCAGGCCTACGGTTCCAGTTGACATTGGCTAAAATGGAAAGGCTTTAGTGTGTGTGTGTGTGTGTGAGTGTGTGTATATGTGTGTGTGTGTGTGTGTGTGTGTGTGTGTGTGTCCCTCGCGGTGTGTCGCTAATGCGAACTCGAAGACTCCAGCGTGCGGACTCGCCCTCCAGTTGTAATAACACTGGCCTGACAGTTATTTTTGTGGGTCCAGCCGGAGCTTTCTCACGTTTTGTTTTATTAATTGCGGAATTGTTCCCCGAGCCTGGCTTACTGATGGCAGATCAAAGGAGAGGCTCTTTTCGAAATACATGGATATGACCGCCACTTATTGTTACAGATGGCTTTAGCATTAACCTTGTTAAATCTGACATTTTAATGTTGGAAAGCCAACGAAAATAATTTTGCGGCCTCTGCAAAGTATTCCGCTTTGTATGGGACTTTTTGCGCTGTGGAGTTTTTGAATCACTGGCCTGGGTTCAGATGTGAAAAGCAATTTTATAAGTTGCCTGATGCAAGCAAACATTTGAGTACACATTGGCCAGGGGGAAGAGGGACGTGACCCCCAAACCACTGAGCCCGGGACGGCGTCGTTTCGTCATTTCAGTGAGAACCCATGACCTTCCCCAGACTGAGGGAGCACCGAGTCCAAAATGAGTGTGGTCATCTCTCTCTCTCTCGCTTTCACTCGCTCTCCCCCTCTCATCCCCCCTCCCCCTCTTTCTTATCCCCTCTCCCTCCCTTTCTCATCCCCTCTGCCCCTCATTCTCTCTCCCCCTCTGTTTCTTTCTTGCTCTGTATTGCTCTTTCTGTCTCTTTCTCTTGCTCTGTCTGGGTGTGTTGATGGTTACTGGTCTTGAAGGGAGTGTGTTTATGATGAGTCTTTTTTACAACACCTTGAGAAATTCAGTGGAATTAGCCTCTGTCTCTGACCTGCACTCTTGCATCAGCTTTCCCGTGTGTGTGTGCGCGTGGGTGTGTGTGTGTGCATGTGTGCGCGCGTGCGTGTGTGTGTGCGCGTGGGTGTGTGTGCACGTGTGCGCGCGTGCGTGTGTGTGTGCATGTGCGCGTGGGTGTGTGTTCATGTGTCTGTCTGTCTGTGCGTGCGTGTGTGTCTGTGTGGGTATGTGTGTGTGATCGTGTGTCTGTGTGGGTATGTGTGTGTGATCGTGTGTCTGTGTGGGTATGTGTGTGTGTGTCTGTGTGGGTATGTGTGTGTGGTCTGTGTGTGTGTGTGTGTGATCGTGTGTCTGTGTGGGTGTGTGTGTGTGTGTGTGATCGTGTGTGTGTGTGTGTCTGTGTGGGTATGTGTGTGTGTGAGTGTGTGTGTCTGTGTGGGTATGTGTGTGTGTGTGTGTGTCTGTGTGGGTATGTGTGTGCGATCGTGTGTGTGTGTGTGGGTATGTGTGTGTGTGTGTGATCGTGTGTGTGTGTGTGTGTGTGTGTATGTGTGGGTATGTGTGGGTATGTGTGTGTGTGTGTGTGTGTGTGTGTGTGTGTGGGTATGTGTCTGTGTGTCTGTGTGGGTGTGTGTGTGTGTGTGTGTGTATGTGTGGGTATGTGTGGGTATGTGTGTGTGTGTGTGTGGGTATGTGTCTGTGTGTCTGTGTGGGTATGTGTGTGTGATCGTGTGTGTGTGATCGTGTGTGTGTGTGTGTGTGTGTGTGATCGTGTGTGTGTGTGTGTGTGTGTGTGTGATCGTCATTGTGCACCTGCTGGTGCCAGCTCTGACGTGGCACTGGAGCTGCACATTCTCTCCCTCTCTCTCCCTTATGCTGACAGACAGCTCCATGAGAAAGAAAAAATCATTTGGAAAAAGCTTACGATAACCCCAGCTGCGATTATCGTTAGGCCCAAGGTGCTATAAAACGTAAATACCCCCTTTTAGTTTTGGTTTTCTTTAATGAGCGGAAAATTAAACGTTTTCAGTGGATTCCAAGTGTAGAGCTTTCTGTAATGGCATACAAAGAGCACGGAGTGGCCTTACCAGCTGTCTCTCAAGGGCTGCAGAAGAGCAGGGGAAAGGGGGAGGGGTTTATTGCATGTGTGTGTGTGTGCGCATGTGTGTGTGGGCGCGTGTGTGTGCTTACGTGTGTGTGTGCGCATGTGTGTGTGGGCGCGTGTGTGTGCTTACGTGTGTGTGTGTGTGTGTGTGTGTGTGTGCGCGCGTGTGTGTGTGTTTCTCTCTTGGGGAGAGGTGCAGTAAGGACAGGTGGGGAGAGGTGCAGTAAGGACAGGTGGGGAGAGGTGCAGTAAGGACAGGTGGGGAGAGGTGCGGTAAGGACAGGTGGGGAGAGGTGCACAGGCCTCGGTGTGTAAGGTTTATGGGAGTGTTAACTCACGGTAACGTCTGGTTCGAAGCCCTGCTCGCCAAAGCACAAATCACTCCCTGCCTCTTCATCCTCTCCACACTCCTCCTCCTCCTCCGCCATTCGCCATTACGAGTGCACCTGTCCCTCATTTCCTGCAACCTGTGACCCCTCCCCTCCCCCCAGGTGTATTCTCTGGTGGTAGGGCTCAGAGGAATGTTCAGGTGGGTGAAAGCATTGGAGAGCAGGCACGTGGGCTAGCAGGAGACCTCATCAGTCGGTGTCCCTGTTAGCGCTGTAGCAGCCAGCCGCCCTCCACGCTTTTCCCCTGGACTCACACAGGCTGTCACGGGTGCTCGTGTGAGCTCGGCCTCTCTCCCAGGGCCAGAACGCTTAATGGCTCAGTGAAATAAATGTGCCTCTGCTGTGAATGATGTCATCGCTCGTTCACACATTGTTTCTAGGGCTGTCAGTATGGCTGTTTAAAAGGGGAAATCACTCTGAATAATTCTCAAGGCATGGTGATAGATTTCCTTTCGCACTTCCATCCTGATGTACAGTGTACAGCTGTATGGCTCGTTGGCCCATTACTGGCCGAGAATATTACATCTGCTCCCTGTATTGGCCAGTGCTGAACGCAAAATTTGAAATGTAAACTCAGTAATGGGGATTAATTTAAATGAACATGCTAATATGCTAATTGCATCAACCATGATGGCCAACTGAATAGAGATGGCTATCTGTATCTCCCTGGCTAGCTACAGGTATTGGGTTTTAATCTTTTCCCAGGTTTATCTGCGTAGCAGGTCATAAGAACAGCACTGAGTTCATACATTGACGATATTTGTCTGGTTCTTACAATTACTTTTTCTAATCCTGTTTACGTTTTGCAGGTCATGTGTAGAATACGTCTCTCCTGACATTAAATTTCTACAGCTTTCAGCCCATTCATTTCAAAACATTTTAAAAAGACATTTTTGTAGTATCTTTAAAGGTGCAGATTACATTTTACTTTGAGGTAGATGTCACTGTAATCATTTAATGGGAATGGCTTTTAATGGTCTGTGCACTGTTGGTTTTTATCACTGGGATGGATTAATACATTTGGCCTAGTCCTGAAATTTCATTGTGTAATAATGCACACTTCCTACATTGTGTGTCGGCCAAAGTACATGCAGTAAATCAGAGAAAAACTATAAAACTAAGAAAGAACAATGTTGAAATGAAAACAAGACTAAATAAAGGACAGCGCAAAAATACAGTGGTAAAAGGACAGATAAGAGGTAGGGATAAGAAGAGTAACTGAAAGTGATTTCAGTAGTGATAAGAGGAGCTGAACGCTGCTCTGCAGTGTGAGGGGAGGGTGCTGAACGCTGTTCTGCAGTGTGAGGGGAGGGTGCTGAACACTGTTCTGCAGTGTGAGGGGAGGGTGCTGAACGCTCTGCAGTGTGAGGGGAGGGTGCTGAACGCTCTGCAGTGTGAGGGGAGGGTGCTGAACGCGGTTCTGCAGTGTGAGGGGAGGGTGCTGAACGCTCTGCAGTGTGAGGGGAGGGTGCTGAACACTGTTCTGCAGTGTGAGGGGAGGGTGCTGAACGCTCTGCAGTGTGAGGGGAGGGTGCTGAACGCGGTTCTGCAGTGTGAGGGGAGGGTGCTGAACGCTGTTCTGCAGTGTGAGGGGAGGGTGCTGAACGCTCTGCAGTGTGAGGGGAGGGTGCTGAACGCGGTTCTGCAGTGTGAGGGGAGGGTGCTGAACGCGGTTCTGCAGTGTGAGGGGAGGGTGCTGAACGCTCTGCAGTGTGAGGGGAGGGTGCTGAACGCTCTGCAGTGTGAGGGGAGGGTGCTGAACGCTCTGCAGTGTGAGGGGAGGGTGCTGAACGCTCTGCAGTGTGAGGAGAGGGTGCTGAACGCTCTGCAGTGTGAGGGGAGGGTGCTGAACGCTCTGCAGTGTGAGGGGAGGGTGCTGAACGCTGTTCTGCAGTGTGAGGGGAGGGTGCTGAACGCTGTTCTGCAGTGTGAGGAGAGGGTGCTGAACGCGGTTCTGTTTCCCTGCAGCTGGAGTCGGAGCTGGAGCAGTGTGAGAGGGAGAGCGCTGAGCTGCAGGAGTACGCCAACTCCGTCCTGCAGCAGATCGCCGACCACTGCCCCGACATCCTGGAGCAGGTGGTCAACGCGCTGGAGGAGTCGTCCTGACCCCGCCCTGGCTCCTCCCCCGGCCCCGCCCTCTTCCCACCACCCTCTCTCTGCCTCTCCTCCGTTTCCGTGCATCCCTTCAGATTCTGAACACCTCCTTCTCCCAGCGTCCACACACACACGCACACACACACACACACACACACACACACACCAGGGGCCCGCCCCGCTCCCTCTCCCCTGCCAGCCGGAGGGTGAGTGCCAAACCCCAGGACAGGCAAGCAGCCCGTCAGACGGTAGCGGAATGATCCGGCGAACTTGAGTACGCCGCTTGGCACAACACTAAACAGCACCTGCGCTGGGCGGGCTTTTCCCTCGCCCCGTCCGTCTGACTGGCTGTTTGCTGCGCTCGCAGAGGGAGGGGGGGCTGGCGCACGCCTCCCCAAACGGCTCCGGTGCGCACACTCCGCCCATCCGCCCCCGCCCCCGCCCCCGTCCCCAAAACGGGGAAACCAGGTCACCCATCCAATAGGGACATGTGAAGGCGGAGATCCTGGAACTGTAATATCCGCTCGGTCGCGCAACAGACACCCCCAGAATGTGCCCTTGCATGTCCGGTTCCAACAGGAATGTTTTTAGGTAAGGGGGGAACAAAAAAACAAAAAAAAAACAGAAGCATTTAATGTTGAGAGCACAATGAGGTCATAACTGCAGGATGTTGAAAAGGGTTTCAACCTGTTTTTTGTTTTTTTTTTCCTTCCTTTTTTGGGAGGGTTTTGGGAGTTTGGGTTACAGTACGTGTATGTAATGGGTCACTCAGCTGGTAAAAGATTAGAGTCAATTAAGTTTCATTCTAGGGTTCTAATTTGAGGAACGATTATTCAAATAGCCATACTCCCTGCACCCTGTCTGAAAACATAACCGAGTGAACCTTAGAGGCAAACCATTGGCGTGTACTTTATTTTCTTGTTCTTTTTTTTTTGTTTGTTTTTTTGGCATAACCTTTAGTATATGTATGTGTAAATGAAAGTGTGATACACTCCGGTTTCGCTGTCGTACAGTCTGTCAGGAATGCATTTTCAGCATTACGGTCACTGCTAAGAGTACCCTGAGGGGTCAGCCAGGGGATTTTCAGCTGTAGGCGTGTTACAAGAGCGAATGGTATTAACATAATGACTAATAGTGTATTTATCACCACGTCGTCTTTGAATCTTGGAAACTACGGCTTCACTTGACTGTCTTTACAGAGTTGGAAGCTGAAAATGAGATGCCTTTTATTTTGACATTTTTGCTGCTATTTCTTTACTGTCATTGACGTAGTTAGATTATCTTTTTCTCCCCTAATGAGAACTTAACGTATCAGGGCAGGTAGTGGGTCAGTGATTCGCTAGTGTATTTGGTCAGGGGGGGGAAAAAAAAAGGTCAACTTCACTACATTTGACACCAATTTATGTGATTTCCAGACAGTTTTTAACACTAAGACAGATGCATCTTGTTTTAGGAGGAGAGAAATTGGAGCCATTTTGATTGGAGTAGAGAACAGTCCTTGGGTAAAAGTAGCTCCGCAGAGTAACTGAAGGAAGAGTGGTCTCACTTTGCCTGGTATTCCCAAAACTCACTCAACGGAATGGTGGTTTAGCTAACCAGTCAGTGGTGGAGCGTGTGCTCTCCACCTTTGAATGACATTTCTGATCGCACACACACTCATCCACCTGTAATGAGCACAATGGTTCACACACTGGTTACACACAGCACATACCCTACAACTCACACTATGCAACATGCATTGATAGAGAAGTGGGCGTAACCACTGATTCTTTAGACCAATCAGATGCTACTCAGCAATTTTCTTTACACTGAAAGTTCTCTCTGAAACATTCCAATTTTTATGCACATTCATGAAGGGGTGTGTCCTTGGGCACACCTTTTTAATGAGTACTCATAAACTCTAATAAAGCCCTGTAGACTCCTGTTGTTACCCAGAAACTCGTGCAGTTTGGAGGTACAAAGGATGGGAGAGAAGCAGGCATTGACCGCTGTTCTGAAGAATCTGTGGTGTAACCCTCTAAATGGCTGCCTCAGAGAGGTGACATAATTCCACGTGATGTCACCCCAAATAAAGCTTGTAATTAAACTATGATGCCAGAGGATGAGTCACAGCAGTGCAGAGACAGAAAGGTGTCCTCCCACCATACAGGTGAAGTGAACACTCTTTGATCTCCCTTATCAAAACCACCCCTCCTATTTCTCTTATAAACAACCTTGAAGCTCAGAAACGCAGCACAGGCCAAAGGGCCACGCCTTTCCTTCTCAAACTAACGCACCGGGCTCACACAGGTCTGTTTCTGTCCTCTCTCACAGGAGTGGAGCCTCTGTTCATTCTAAACAGAAATGGTATTGAGTGTAATATCCACTCCCCTGGTAGGCTAGACTCTTCCCTGTGAGCAGGCCTCCTGCAGCCCGCTCGTGTTCTCCGATGCTAACGTGCTTTAGCGGCTTGGCTAATTAAACGGGCGCGTCTCCGGGCCTCGAGTGCTGATCCGGAATGCACCAGACGGGTTGCTCACCGACCTTCAGCCGTGACTCATCACGCCGAAGGAGTCACAGCCAGACGAGCGCATGCCTCGGCGATGACATCATGCCCTAGCGCACACAAACCCCGATGCCCTGCCCGTGACCCGCTCGCTCCTCAGAGACCGCTCAGATAGCGTCCGCAGCTCCACCAAACTCTGACCTCCCCCCTGGGCAAAGCCTGAGATGGGAACGGGATGGGCTCGACTGGAAAACAAAAACACACCTGCTCTTCCCTGGAAACGCAGTGGAGAGCTAGCGATTAATGGGTCCAGACAAGCCATCCACCGTCAGAGCAGTTAAACAGTAGTGCTCCCTGATGGATTTAAGGACTTTCTGTATTGTTGCCACATTACGCGATATGATGTCATACAGTGTCTGTTCCTTGATATAAAATAGATTTTTTTTTTGCAGCGCACTATCCCAGTCTTCACTGTAGTGTACCTTATTAAACGTCTTTAGGGGTGAAGTGGGATCCCCACATGGTGTTCTATAGGAGACAGCATCGGGGTACAAACTGTTGGTAGCTGCCTGGGCAGTACCATGGTACAGACTCTGAATGGAGGGCACTGGCCCGTGCCGTGGCCTGGCGCTCGGGCGGGAGCCCTGCGTGTCTGGCATCTGGGGCAGAGTCCCTCGTCCCCGGGCCCCGTTGGCCGCTGGTGCGCCGCCAGGACGTGACAGCTGCTTATCAGCTCGCCCGTGGCTCTCTTCCCTTAATCTCTTTATCGTTTTACCGCCCTTGTGCTGCAACAGTAACTCAATAAACAATAAACTACGTCCTTCCACGGGTACACATGCAGGCTCCTGTGCTAATTACAGTCACGCCTGTAATAAAATTCATTTGGGAACGTGGAGGTGGCAGTGCAGGGGCTCGGTTTCTGTTTGGAGGAACATCTTTCCGTTGTCATTCCCAGGCACAAGTGCTCTCCGCTTCGACAGGTTCGCACTGGCAGCTGTAGCCCATCGTCTAGCTGTGAAGACTCTCAGATCTGTGATGGTGGAGGGTATAGCCCATCCCCTTGTTGTGTAGGCTCACAGATCTGTGATGGTGGAGGGTATAGCCCATACCCTTGTTGTGTAGGCTCACATCTGTGATGGTGGAGGGTATAGCCCATCCCCTTGTTGTGTTGGCTCTCAGATCTGTGATGGTGGAGGGTATAGCCCATCCCCTTGTTGTGTTGGCTCTCAGATCTGTGATGGTGGAGGGTATAGCCCATCCCCTTGTTGTGTTGGCTCTCAGATCTGTGATGGTGGAGGGTATAGCCCATCCCCTTGTTGTGTAGGCTCACAGATCTGTGATGGTGGAGGGTATAGCCCATCCCCTTGTTGTGTAGGCTCACAGATCTGTGATGGTGGAGGGCATAGCCCATCCCCTTGTTGTGTAGGCTCACAGATCTGTGATGGTGGAGGGTATAGCCCATCCCCTTGTTGTGTAGGCTCTCAGATCTGTGATGGTGGAGGGTATAGCCCATCCCCTTGTTGTGTAGGCTCACAGATCTGTGATGGTGGAGGGTGTAGCCCATCCCCTTGTTTGGCATCTGTTTCTTGTTCCCCCTATGAGATCCAGGGTGGATTATCAGGCTGCCAGTGGGAGCCAGTGACTCCAACACAGCAGACTAAACACAATCTCCCACAACCCCTCAAATGTATGCCCCCGCAGTGCTGGAAGGCATGAGCGCAGACGGTGGGTTGAGCCTTCCTCACGAGTGCGCTGAGAGTGCTGAAGGGGATTCCTCACGAACCCGCTGATAACCTGGAGCAGATCCACCCCCGCACAGGGTGTCTCCCACCCTCCCCGCTGTGAGCAAGCCTCCGGAGAGTTCTCTCTAGAACGGCCTGCGTGTTCAGGCACGGATGGGTTCCAGCGAGACGGCAGGTGGGGGTGGAAGTGGGAGTGGGGCTTTTTTTTGGGGGTGGGTTGGTCTGTGTTCGTGTCCAGAGAAGGACTGCGGGCCCTGTTTTTTTTTTTTTTTTTACGGGGCTGTAATTTGCGTAAACGGTGTGGGACACGCCCATTTCCTGCATGGCCAGATCCGCCTGGAGCTCCCGCTCTCTCTCTCTCGTCTAATTATTATTATTGTTTTTTCCCCTCATTGCCTTTGCTCCCAAATTAAGAACTGCACACTATTCTGACTCTTTAAGAGCTAAAGAAAGGAAAATGCACACTGTGACAGAACCGCGAAAGCGTTTCATGTTCCTTATAATGGCAACGCTGAACCATCGCAGCTTAACGGTGAGCGAGCTTATCTTCCACGTGACTGGCAGGGGTCTGTCATCGCACCCTCGAAACAGGAACCGAAGGAGCCCAGCTGAACCCCTGATCTCCTCAGTGCTGGTGCGCTTCAGTGTGTACAGAGTGCTCCTTTGAGTCTGTGGGATAAGGCACTTTATTTTGGGAGATGCGTTTGTTTACCGTTCTCTCCGAAACCTTTTTGCACCCTTCCCTGCCGCAGAACGACACGCCGCTGATCACGCTAGCGGGAGCAGCCCGCAGCGGAGCAGGTCAGGGCTGGGTTATTTGAGAAGGGATCAGCAGGCCCCCCAACACAGCCCAGGTTAAGAACATTGTGCTCTGGTGCTATAAGTTAGGATCAGTGGAGAAAATGAGATTTATACAGAGACAGTGTTCAGCTCATTTCAACACTACCAACACCCACGGATTTCCCAGCATCCTTAAGGAGCTGCGGACAGAACGTTCTGTATTTTCATCCGTTCAAGTTTGGGTTCCCTTGTAATAAAAAAAAGAATGTTTTAACAGATAAAATGCACAAGGTCAGGGGCGTGGCATGCGGGGTCATGTGACTCTGACTCTCATCCTGTCATAGGTGAATACATTTCCTTTTAAATCCGTACAGTAAAAAAATAAACCTAAGTAAATGAACCAATGATGTTGTAAATCGTGTAAAACAAGACAAAAAAAAGAAGAAACTCAAGAAGCGGTGAACCTGGTTTTGTGTGTCTGTGGTCCATATTGAGTGTTCCGTTGTCTCGGTCCCGTTTCGCATTCTCTCGTGGATCTCGCCCCTTCCCCGGCGAGGCCAGCGTATCGAGTCCGTCTGTCTGGGGTCGATGGCGAACGCTCACTTCTTGTGCATTTCATTTGGGGTTTGTTTAAAAAAAAAAGTTTGGAGTTAATAAAAACTGAAATGTGTTGACAGCACAATTATCCCTGACAGTCATGTTTTAAAGTATACATATGCATATACATAAATATATATTTATATATGAGTACATAGATGGCTAGATATAGTTAAATATAATGTTTTGCACAGAATGTCCAAGGGGTAGGAAGAGATCCCTCTGAACAAAATGGCTACCCCCCCCCCCCCCCCCCGTCTTTAAAGAAACGAAAGATTAAAACAATAATAGATGTCCGAAAACCTTTTTTCGTGTCAAAACAAGGTGTAAACACAAAGATCCTGAAACCGTTACCATGTGGTTGAAAAAGTACTGTCCTTGGTATATCTCTGTTTTTGATTTCTATACCTTTCATTTGGTTTTTTTGTTCTGCAGCCTGTTTATAATGTGTGTGTGACTCTGAGATTGCGATGTTGAAACTACAGCGTGTTTTTTTATCTGCAAACGTGTGTGTCTGTCCTGGGAGGGCTCCTGCCTTCACTGTGTTCCTTTAGGGGTTAACGATGCCAAGACCTATGCTTAGACTGTGATGCCATTCTACCAGGGTTGCTGTTCAATATGCATACATTCACATGTATATAAGCCTTTAAAAAAAAGTCCATTTGGTCTTACTTGCTGTCATGCTGTAAAAAAAACAGATGAGTATATATTAATTATTCATTTTTCTCATATTCATTGGCAACATCAGCAGCATTTATCTTAAAAAGGTGTATGAAATAGTTTTTCGAATCTGACATTTACTCTATCTTTACATTTGTTACATACAACCTGAATTGTTAAGTTAGAAATAACGGTATTGCGTTTTAGTTACCATCTAACCATAAAACTGCCTAAAAAAAGTGTGGTTAAGGTATGAAATTCTGCAGTGCCAAGAAACTCTGTGCTGAAATGTGCCACAAGTTTTCACCTGCCTTTTTAATCAACAACCAAAGTTTAGAAAATGCTCTTCAACCTTCCCGCTCTCACGGAGTGTTCGATACAGAGAACGGATCTCTGACTCCTAGCCGCAAGCAGTCCGTCGCCCTCTCCATTCACCTGAATCGGTCGCAGTCACCTGGGTGGATGTTCAGTCACCTGGGTGGATGTTCAGTCACCTGGGTGAATGTTCAGTCACCTGGGTGAATGTTCAGTCCCATCGCTGTAATAAGACAACACTTAAAAATAAAATAAAAATGTAAAAAATAAAAAAAAAATGTTAAAAAAACCGTGCTGGAAGATGGCGACACTTTTGATCAGGTCCTGTAAAAGGACGCACGTGGAAGACCTGGGACATACTGACTGTTAATAGAGTATCGCAGAACACGTTAGGACCTAATCTCTGTTAATACTTGTATTTGCGTGTTTGCCGTTATCAGTGAGTATCCCGTCCACGTGTAGATAAGGTCAGCGCAGCCCTCGTGAGCGCTCGTGGGACAGCCTGCCGTGAGCGTTCGCACGTGTGCAGTGTGCCTCGGCCCAAAGCGGGGCCTGAGCAGGAGTGAGGCGGAGGGCCTCTCTCTGGGGACCCGACCCTGGCTCAGTTTAGAGACTCAGAGAACATCCAGCACACACGTCCCACAGGACACAGTGTGCTGTGTGTGAATGGGGGGAGGGACGCCGTGGATAATGCCCCCTTTGCCCCCCCCCCCAACCCCACCCCCGCCGGTAATGACAGGGTCCCCCCCCCCCCACCCCACCCCCTGTCCCAGAGAGAGGAGTGTCACATCCCTCCATCCCCTCTCCCCGCCTCCCTCACCCCTTCATCTTTGCCTTCCTGTCGTTTTTTTCCAGCAGCCCTGCCTTCTTGATTTGTACGGGTCCATCCTTTTTAAGAGTCGACTTTTTTATACAGCATTCAGGAGCACAGTGCTGGTTGGGAGGCCTCCCATTTTATTTAAATAGAAAAAGAAGAAAAAAAAAAACTAAACTTCAGAACTTCAACTCTTTTTGTTCTTTATTGTTTTTTTTTGGGTTTTTTTTTTTCTTTCAATAAAAAAAGTACTGCCTTTATCCATCTGTGTGAAGACGCTGGAGATTTCTTTAAAAAAAAAACCAGAAAGAAAAAAGACGTATTGTATTCATGTTTTGCCTTTGTATATATATAAACACTACATTATCAGCCTTTTCATTCTCCGTGTGGTTTATTTCCCCCACATGCTGCGGCTTTTATCACGCTGCACGTTCCCTCTCAGAACACGCAGACTGATAAAAAGAAGGGATCAAGGTGTGCATTCCTCCTTCGGCTGAGTCCCTAATCGCCGCCATCGCGCTCGACCCCCCCCCACCGGCGCTGCGTCGGGGGCTCCGACTCGACATGCCTGCTGTTTGAGAGCGCTGGAACACCCCCCGCCCCCCCCTCGCTGATTACCAGTCGCTTGCATCCTCCTCTGCGCAGGTTTAGTTCCCCCCCCCCCCCCCCCCCCCCCCCCCACCTCGCCCGTTTACTCATCCTCACCTTCACCGGCGGAGATCACGCGCTTGATACACAAGCTGTAAACCGCAAAAGCAGATGGTGCTTTCATGTGTCCTCAGGGACCTTCAGCCCCCCCCCCCCCCGCCCCCCCGCCTCTAGATAGTAGGATACTGCACTTCCCCCCACCCCTCCTCCCCCCTTCCTGAAACTCATCTTGGAAATGGAAGCTTTTACCTCGAAAGCACTCTTCCCCCCCCCCACTCCCCTCCTGCTCCCTCTCCCACCCTCCCTGTGTTGTTCCCCTCTGCACTAAATGCAGTTTTTACAGGCTGGACAGGGCCCACTGCACGTGGCCACGGCGTGCCACAGGACCGCCCGTTCCCTGGTAAGCCTCCGGACGCGCCCTGTCCAGCGCCCCTCGTGTGTTACTCACAGGCCCGATGCTCACCTCTCATCACACGCACCTTTCTAACCCTCTGAAATAGTTGGCAGCTCACCTTCCCGGGTCACTTGCAGGTACAGCCAGCGACTGTAGATCAAGTGCAATAGAATTTTTACTGCGGTTTTCATTGCTCTAAGAGCGCACCACAGATGCCTGCGACAGCGATGACAGGAGGTCGGCGGGGGCGGGGAGAGCGCTGTTCCTCAGCAGCGCCTGCACTTCAATTATTTTACTGCTCAAATATACGTTTCACTGCTTTTATAATCTCCGACATTGTTGCCATTAGCCTAGGTGTGGCCATGCTGGGTTTTGAAATCTGAGCGTGCACGGCAAAAGGTGCCGCAGAAGGAAAGGGAGTATCAACAAAATAATCACATTTTTAAGAAGTGGGGAAAAATGCCAAAACATTTTCCGAGTGAAAATCTATAAGCGGTACAGGGAAAACCGCTGAGTAAATGTGCAAATCTTCAGGCACGCTCCCCTGTGGAGGCCCAGCCCCAGACACGGTTCTGCTCCAGCTGCCTCCAAGGCTGGGCTCTTCCCCCATAATCTGAGGGTTCTCTCTCAGACCTCTGTTCACTACTGCCCAGGCAGGTCATGTGACCTGCAGGAAACCAATGGTATCCCATCTTTTCTGGGCATTCCAGCTGGCCCTGGCAGGCTACAAAACGAGCATTGGTAAAAGGAGAGTGGCCTTCTCTTTTTAAGTTTAAATATAGCTGTATTTTCAGGAGAGAATAATTTTATATTTTTCTTTTTTTTGGGGGGGGGGGGGGGGGGGGGGGGAGAAAGGAACAAGGAGGGCTGTGCGTGGGTGTGGACATGATGTGGTTTCAGTCATGGCCGCCAAAAACACACTGATTGCAAGAAAGTGGGAGAGAAAAATCCTAAAATAACATCATTTCCATAGGAAGGGAGAATGTGAATTCAGGAAGTACAATCCAGCACAATTTTTTGTACGTCTTTGCTGCATTTAGTCAACATGAGGCCTCTCAACACCAAGAGAGCAAGAAAACTGAGACTACCCCACGCAAATGTTCCATCACTTGTGCCCATATTCACAGAGTTAGTGAACCTGATTCCATTTTTAATCATCTGTGCCATTATAAAAATATTTTGTCAATTTTCAAAACGCTATAAATGTCAACATTCTCCAGCTAGAAAGTGTTTGTTGAGGGGGGAGGTTAAATTGTGCAGGGCTGTACCAGCATCTCTGATGTGTTTTGGGAGAAGCAGGTGGAATTAAAACTTCAAATCATTTGCACGTTTGTGCTACCGACTGGTTGGGGAAGAAGATGCAGAGGACTCCTCCAATCAAAGAAAAATGAGGAAATAAGACCTGAAAATCAGTTTCTGGACACAGCGACAGGTTCTGACTGGGTAGTGGGAGGCAGCAGACTTTCCAGCAGGGCCTGAAAAAGGGAACGGAATCCATTTCAACGGAATCAGAGTCTTTCCCAATCAAAGCAGAGAGTCCCCAGATGCAGGATGGGAAAAAAAACAGCACATAAAAAATGCGCAGCTGGTGGAAAAGTGCAGTAATGATCGATATTCTCTGTTGAGAAATACGATAAAAGGGCTGTGCAGTGTCCAAGTGTAGGTGCTAAATATCATCAGTGTGCACTCAAGATAATTTCTTACAAACTCTGGTCTTGGAGAGGGACGGGGACTGCTGCTTTTCATTGCTTCCCAGAACTTTAATTCTAACATTAAAACGGTTCGCTGCGCAGTTAACTGGTTTCTCGTGTCTAAGTTTGGTTGCCGTTTGCTAGATGAAGACAAAAACCAGAAAACCCAGTGGCTGTCCATGAACACTGTTGGTGTGGTGACCCCTGCCTTACATCAGCATGGATGAAGTTGTAAAAGAATGTGAGAAGCAGGACTTTATAAGTCATTGGTGCGATGTCTGCTTTGCAACATTGGCTGTCGTTGGGTTTGTTCTAAAGGTCTTGTGTGTGTCATGTGATTCTACCCTGCTGGTTTTGAAAAATTTTAACAGTGTGCAGAAGTAAAAATGTATGCAGCTCTCTCCTTATTGCTTTCTGAACCTGCCAACAGCTTCTGTTATTCTCCTCTGACCGAAATTCATGCACCTCTGTTTTCAGCTTACAAATATGAGGGTGATCCACTGCTATTGAAAAAGTGCAGTTATTTTGTGGATTTACTTAATGGGCTAGCTGGAAACAGAGTAACTGACTGGCAATTCCTCTCGCTGTACACCTGTGGCATATATATCACCTGTGGTTTCAGGCCCAGCTCTAGCCTTTCTGCTGTGCTAGGCGAGATTGTGGACTGGGAGCTGATGTTGGAGTTAGTGATAGTGGACCCATTTGGTGCCCACACGGACGGATGGCGCTCTGGGCAATATATATACACACACACACACACATACGCACACGCACGCACGCACACACACAAGAAAAACACACACAAGAAATACTATAATCAAGAAAAGAAGGCATGGTGATTGTTAAAAGCTTAGTCTCTGTTTAAAGAAGCAAAAGAATAAAAAAACCTTGAGTGCCGCTATTTTTATGAATGAAGTCCCTGAAATCCTTTTGATCTGGACCCTTCATCTGTTTTTAACTTAGAGCCTTAAACAGGAGAGTGAGAGAGAGAAAAAGCAATCTGTTCCTGCAAAAGAAAAATTCAGAGGTTCATCACAGTCCTCGGCCCAGAGACTGCCGACTCATCCTGAGGCCAGGCCTTCATCGCGGTCGCAGTTCGGGGAAGGTGAACGGGTCACCTGCGTCCTCCTCGGCTTGGCGGTTTAACGGTCCTCAGCCTACGTGCTATCAGTCTGCGGATCGCGAGGAACACCTTTCCGCAGACCCCCTGGGATAGGGCCCCCCCCCCACACTGAGGGAAACCTGCGCCGGAGTGATGTCTTGTTCCAGATGTTGCAGACAGCGCCGCTCGCATTGCGCGGGTCCAGATGTGTGACGCGCATCAGCGGCAGGGAAACGCGATCCGGGGGGGTGGGCTGTGACCGGCCGCCGGGGGTGGAGGACCCGCACCCCGAGTGACACCGGATCGCCGAGGGGAAACCGGAGATCCCTGCCGCACATTTGTTTGTCATCATCGCCCCGACGCTTCGGGTCACGTGTGGGGCGTGCGTGCAGTCGCTGCCCCGCCCAGGGAGAGAACAATGAGTACTTTCTCTCTTAAAGACGTTTCTGAAGAAGACAAAGGAAAACTCCTGACCTGTTATGGGTTCCCCCCGCCTCATACACACATACACAATTCCTTTCATTTTGAGCAATGGCATAAATAATTAGGACCTAATATCTGACAGTTTATTTTCAATGACCACAGATTACGTGTGTGCTAACAAGACCTCATGTAACTCCACAGATGAGTGTATGAGTATAGCATCAATCTAAATGTAATAACATTATTTATAGATTTAACAAATTTGATGACATAATTTACGTCACATAATGTGAAGTGTGAATAAGTGTTCAATTGCTATCTTAGATATAATGTCACCTCAATTGGTACAATTAAGCTAAAAATGAGGAAGCTGCTTGATTTACACTACACACACACAGGTCTTTAAAGTTTTTTGTTTGTGACATTAAATCATCGTTTTTTAATGTCAACAAAAGCTCCCCTAAGCCCCAAATCAAAAATCTTCCCATATAGCAAAAGAATTGTGATCCAACTTTAACCAAAAATCCAGAACGAATTTGGCAGCCGAGCTGGCCCGGACTTCCTTAAACACAACGGTCCAACAAAGCTGTTACAGATGCGGCCTGCACTTAGAACTGTGCCCCGCATTGTGCTTCGCACTGAATCAGTTCTTATTATTATATCATTATGCATTCTTATTTACACAAATAAACTGCAATATGCTTGCATCCTTGGTTGGCACCACGCTGCAAGTTACTTTGTTTATAACTGACACCAGATCGCAGATATTATATTTCTAAAAGTAATGGCATGGGATATACATAGATTTCGTTTTACTTACATGCCGGTGTCACTTCGCTTTTCTGATTACGCTCCGTGACCGCGCAAATGTAAAACCAGGTTATCGTTCAACATTCAAGGCGCAAGCGCTGTGCGGATCTACAAGTCTGAAGATGGATTCGGATTAGCGTCGTTTGTGGTTGGGGTTATGTCTGCCGTTTTAAAGTCGTATTTCCCTCCGCGAGTCGGAACATACATTCCAGTCTACATATGAGTAGTACATTAGGCAAAAAAATCAAATGGGTAAAGTTTTACTGCATGTTGCCATTTTAAGAATATGCTCCCCAAAGACTTCACTCGTTAAACTGTGCGCACGTTCTCGAGGGTTGGCTCAGGTACTCTGGGTATCTCTCCGGGAGCGAGCAAGGAGGGCAGGCATTAAGTTGGGCAGCAGACAAACTTATCGTAACTCATTCAAACTCCCCCTGGCCAGCAGACTGTAGTCAGAACGACTGAATGCACACGACACGGGCGGAAGGAGACGCTTGAAGTTAGCGCAGACATTGTTCACAACTCTCTGAAGTTTAAGATTATATGTATTTAGTTTATATAAAGGAGGGGCGAAGAGGGTTTTTTTTTTTGCTGCAGTTATTTTAAAAGTTTCGCGGCATGGTACGACTGGTTTACGCACACGCTTATTGAATTAAATCGGACAGACATTCCTCTGAAGTTCATTTACAGACTCCCGTAGAAGTTCCTTTGTTTATATGTGATATTTTCACAAAGCGGAATGCCAGTAGTATAGCCTTTTCTTTTTGTTATGACGGAATAGTAGTAACATTGTCGTTTTATACAAGTGCGTTAAACGTATTTACTTTTTAACAAGAAAACAATCTGGGGTAAATATCCTTGAAGAGGTTTCTACTGATCTGGTGCCTGGACCTCTAATTTTGACACCTGTTGCATTTGAATGTGTCAGTGCAAAATACCGTGTTACAGTGTATGGGGAAACCTACATGCTACGAAGAAGCCAGCGCTTATGAGGGAACCTTCGGAGGGGACTGTAAGAATTTTTTAAAAGACTTTTCAGAAATCTGAAGCTGGATAACTGAATGAAAAACACAAACAGAATTTAACAAAGGTGGATTTAACAAAATATCTTCAAAAGAGACCAGCATCATACTTCTATTTCATTGAGGAAAAAATAACTTCACGGACATCTGTAAAAACCTGCACATTCGCTACTTAGACTTCGCTGCGGATCTCGGACTAAGGTTTGGAAGCCCCGAACATCCCGGTGAGATTGAATGTCACTTAGCCAAAAGATACAAGTAAGAGTCACACCATCCATCCCCTTCATTGTACATTTTAACTAACTTTCACAGCGGCCTTGAATTGTTGTCTTCTGTGCTGTTAAACATATAACTTTCTGCATCCGATAACGATGTATTCGAAGAAGTCCTGACTGTACAAAGAGAATGAGTTACTTTTTCTTTACTAAAGCTTAAAGCGCCTGTTCAGTGGTTACAGTTGATGCAAGTTACTTTTTAGTAGCACGCGTATGCGCGTGTCTAACAAGTCGTATTAAATAAGTGGGTGCTGTATATGGACTCGTTTCTTCAGTTAATCATCTGTTGTAGGTGAAAATGTATGCTGACTGACAAAAATGGGTCGGAAGTTTGTGTCAGAAGAGTCGTCTTTTTACCCTGCCAGCCGACATAAAACATATTGACGACTTGACAGTAGGTCTTGTTGCAGACCCGTTCATAACCGTTGGCTCTCATCTATAGACAGACAGTTTTTCGTTGGTAAATCGAAAAGTAGGCTATTGCTTAATTTACGCCCCTATACGAGTCTGGATTATACACTCAGATTGATAACCAGAATCCTTGTATGCATAACTGTAGTTGGGAGATCTCATTCCACGCATGCTCTTTCAATTATTCCGTAATTGATACACTCATCAAAGAGAATGAGAGCCATACAGATTATAGGCTAATTATTTCTTTGGAACTCCATTTGGAACCTGTGGACTAACATTCCTGCTAACATTCCTTAGTTTGATGTGAGTACCATATAAAGCCATTCAAAATCACATCCACACCTCGCTTTTATCTCATGCTTTGCATCGGCGTGCTAATTAATTGTGGATAACTCTGCACTATAGTAGTCATGTAGCCAATTTGTATTCATACTTTATATTTTTAGTGAGCCTCGCACATAGCCTACTAACACGTAGTCACAGGCCAGGCAATTTATTCTACTAAAGCTAATAAATTATTTTAAATCTAGGCCTATCCAGTCCACCGATATATTTTCTTCATGTATGTCCTCACAACGTAAGTGGTGCAGAACTGAGTCGTTTATTGCGAATCCAGCTACAATACTTGGCCGAAAGGGCTTTGTATTTACACAAAGCAATTAGCAATTATAGCAATTTAGTGGAACGCACTCGCATTTCGTGGTAAGTCTTTTTCTACATGGATCTCGTTTTTATTTATAGCCTATATATTTATTAATTCAATAATATTAAGTGCCTTTCTAATACTGTTTCTTCCGCTCGCATTAGTTGCATGAAACTTTGCACAATGCATACACAGGCTACATATTGCCGATATAACCACAGCTGAATTCTGTTGTCAGTTACACATGCTCTTTCAGTTAGTCTACAGGACGTCTGCGTGCTATACGAACAAATTCTCCGTAAGTTTCCTAACATTCTCTGCAGTTCTAGTGAGCTATATTCCCATGCTTTCGTGTGAAGTTTTTCCCCAGCGCATATGCTTGCGATTTTTCAATATTTATCGTTTTCTACCTTATACCTCCTTCCGAAACTGTGAAATACAATGCATTCAATTTTTCATTGACGTAAAGTATTTAATTGTATTAATGGGAGATTATTTAATGGGAAGCCCAGTGAGTGTCGTTTAATATATTATAATCATTTTTTCTAATTATTTATCTCTTTATTTTCTGTGAAAAATAGAATGTTACTTTAAAAATAATTTTAAATTAATTTTTAAGCTCAATTATATTTTTCATTTTGCACAATGCTTTGTGATTGTGACTTATAAAGAAAAGTACGTTGTTAAAGTTTCAGCTCGAACAGTGAATTGTTATTAGTAATAATAATAATGATAATAATAATAGTAATAATACTTTTTTCATTTGGCAGAATTATTTTATGAGAAATTAAGATATTCTCTGCAGTCCAGCAACTGCAATATTAAACAGAAAAAAGTAAATTTGAATTGAACCTGGGACAGAAATGAAACCGGAAACGGCTTGGGGCTCTTTTACTTCAGAGGCGAATAGTGTGCCGATGAGAAGGTTGCAGGAGAGCTGTGCTGCTGTTTGACAGAGCGCTCGAGGACCGTCACAAAGGGCCTTGTTCCTGTAGCACACCTGACAGGTTAAGCCTTTGTTTAATTTCGCACAGGCATGTTTGCTTAATTTCCCCTCCCACACCTTTATTTAAAATCTGTTTGTGAAGCTGAGGAGTCCCGGAATGAAGTCCTGTCTCAAGGCCTCCGGCCTGCGCAGAAGAAAAGCTCTCGGTCATATCTCTGGTCATATCTCTGGCAGAAACGGGGTCTGCTGTAGCCTCAGGAGAGGATTCGGCACGTAGAGACACCCCACGGCTAACTTCCTCTCCCCGGGGGGGGTCTCCCCTGGGCAAGAACTTGGGAACTAATGTAGATCTTAGGGTCCCTGACCCTCACCTCCAATTCCCTGGAGTAAACCCCCCCCTCTCCAAAACCCTACCTGCTCTCTCTAAGCGGGAAGACAGCTGAGACCGTTCTAAATGGGTTGCGAGGTTAAGAGGGTTCGCTGTTATGGTCGACGGGTCTGGTGCGTCCCCATTGGCCACTCTTCGGTTCTGAATTCCATCCTGGCCCCTTTGTGACAGCCCCCCCTCCAAACCCCCCCCCCCCTCCCCCCCAGCTCTGACAATGAGACAAACCAAAATAGAGGTGGAGGGGGGGAGGGGTTGGTGGTCAGATATACCTTCTCTGTCACGGGGCTGTCATCAAGGTCCCAGAACGCTAGCCGATGTCGCATTGTTGGACGTTGGCAGGTAATGTGGAATCCCTCCCTCCCCCATGGGCTCTGACCATTCAGGATCTTCCGGGCTTGGCTCAGGGGTAATGATAGACAAGCGGTCAGAGTTCATTCCTTTCTGGAGGGGAGGGGCTTTGTGGCTCTGCGGATCAGGCTGAGGATCGTTTCAGTTCATTGGGACGTTAGATTGGTGTTGCTATTTCTGCATCATGCGCCGAATGCATCTAGTGAGAAACCCATGGGGGTCGGGGGGGGTGGGGTGTGTGAGGATGAGAAAGGGGTTACAGACAGAGCAGTGCTGAGGGTGGGGGTGGGGAGAGGAGGGTCTGGAGCTCTGTGTAAGCCAGGAACACTGTGAGGGCTGAGGAGTGCAGTTGGATCTGACTGATTTAAGACATTGATTAAGTGAAGTGAATGAATGTGTTGAGTGAATTGACGGGCTGTCGGCTGGAATGAAAACCTGCAGACACTGACTGTGTCCCTCCTGGAAAAGCAATGGGAACCCTTTAGAGTGCTGATGCCTATTGATAAAACCTTCAACAGCACACCTGCAGGACCTGTGGTACTCCACACGCGCGTGCGCACACACACACGCACACACACACGCACACGCACACACACACACACACACACACACACACACACACATCCTCTCATCTCCCTGTAAAGCTGCTCTTTCTGTTCTGTGTGGTGGTTATTTAAATTGTTTTATAATAACATTCAGAGAAGTATACCTATTACGAAGGGGCAAAACAGTAATGTGGAATTTTAAATATGATTCAACGAATTCCAGATTAAAAACGCCTGGAATGCGGAATTTATCACCCTCCCATTGTAATAAATTTAGATATTGGTGGGAGTAAGTTGAACTTGCAATGCACACAAACCCAACCCACACACACAAATCTCCTCTGAGTCAGTGAGAGCCATCCTTTTCCCTTTCTATTCACTGGCACCGCACGGCCCCCCGAAACCTGCACACCGCTTTCATCCTCACACTAATGCCGATGTGAACGCTGCCTGATTGTCAGCAGCCCCCCACGCTCCCTCCCCCCTCACCCCCTCACCCCCTCCCCTCACACAAAGCCCCTCAATGGGCCCTGCAGAGCCCGCAGTCCATTCAGCCGCCCGGCCCTTTCCTTTTAAGTGCTAATCGCGCGCCTGTTTAAGCCCTGGAGCAGCAGGACCACACAGCGCAGCAGACGCTCTCCTCTGTGAGCCCGCCTGGGCCCGGCGCTGCTGCTGAGGAACGCTCTCTGAACACCCCCCCCCCCCCCCCAAAAAAAACCCCGGCAGCTCAGCGCGGCTGGGTCTTTTGTCGCCACCCAGCTCCAGCTTGTAGCCTCATTATGTGCCACCTTTGTGACTGATGGTTGCGGAGAAGCCCCCATACTCCGGTTGATGAGCAAAGGAGGGGTGTAGTGGTGTGGGGGTGCGGGGTGGGGGTACAGCAATGGAGCGGGAGGACGGGGGGGGGGGGGCATCACACTCTTGTCACACCATCAATGTCACTGCCTCTTCGCAAACGCTCCATGTATCTGTTCAGCTGGATGTTTTTGAGTACTGTGCTGAGATGTTACTCATTTCATTTATTTCCTTTATCATGGGGTTAGTCTGTGATTGACCAAATAACTGGATGTGATGTGATAGAAAATACCATACTGTGCTTGTTTGTCTGAAAGGGCAGCTATTTCATTTAATTCATGTATCAGTGTTTATCAATAAAACAACATTTAAGTGTTTTAAAAAGACACTTCTAGGTGCTGAACATTTACTGTTTTACAGCTTTTTGTAGCATTTTGTAGATTTCCCCTCATCTGTCCTGTCCAAATGAAGGGCAATATTGAAACTCACACCTCCCTTAAAGGGTAGGAGAGATAGCGGCATCTACCAGTGACTGGTAATAATTAGACAATCAAATTGGCTAATTCATCAATGGCTTTCTTTGTTGAGAACATATAAGTGTGGCTGTTTGGGTAAAGTCTTTTTCAGATTGAATTTAAATTTCAGTCCTTTTTTTTCTTTAACAGAGAGATTATTTTCTTTCCTTTCTGGATCCATTCCACAGAACATGAAAACCGCTCGCTGAGCCCATTCCGTGTTCGGTCCCTTTTTACCGTCCATGTGGTGAAGGTTGACTCTCATTAGCACAGATGCAAAATATCAAGGCTCAGTTGTGTTTACAAACCCAGGAAGGGCTCGCTTGTTCCTCTTCCGAGCTGCGGCCGGGCCCAGTGTAAACACAGCTGTAAACGCTGCGTCTGGCGGGTTGTTGATGAGTTTCGGGGGGGTGGGTGGTTTGTGGGTGTGATGGTCCTTGTTTCCTCCAGCCTAATCTAATATGCAAAAGCGGACAGAGCTTCAAAGTGGGAGCTTCTGTTCCAGCAGGGCAGATAGATTTCACCGTTATGCTTTGTTTTTTTTTTTTTTTGTTTTTTATAAGGGGTGGATGGACACCGGCCCAGAACTGGCAGTTCACTTGAATGCCGGGGAAAGCAGAGCCAAGCCATAGTTTTGACTTCAGTGCAGATCCCACCTATAAACATAATTGCAGCGGCTTTGCTCTCATGCGTTTTTATTGTGCAGCTCTGCGTGCGCCACAAGGAATGGAGTGTTTCTGTGTTCCCGCAAATGAGCCTCGCTTCTACCCGAAGCAGAGTGCTGCTGGTTCC
Source organism: Anguilla anguilla (assembly GCF_013347855.1). Classification (NCBI taxonomy): domain Eukaryota; kingdom Metazoa; phylum Chordata; class Actinopteri; order Anguilliformes; family Anguillidae; genus Anguilla; species Anguilla anguilla. The sequence goes on along the minus strand of NC_049207.1, from coordinate 17,868,023 downwards.
CCAGAAGCGCTCGCGGAGATGGTCCGGTGCTCTTCGATTTAAAAGGCAGCCTTTTTCCTGTCCTTGTTTGTCTCCGGAATATTTTAATGGTTGAATGCTGTCAGGTGGAATGAGCAGAAACCTGGCAACAGATCTGTCCCTCGAGTTATCCGTGCCTGCGCGAATCAGCTGTGGCGGAGACTAGGCTGGATCGGCAGAAGCGTCTCCACGCGTCTCCAGAGCGGAATCTTTGTGTGTCGGCTGGCAGCACGAGGCCCCGTAATGCAGAACCGCCATGCTTGTGCTCGCCCTGTTTTGTGCCCGGTGTCATCTGACATAAAACGTCCTCGAGCGCGGCCAATGCGATTGGTTAAACATGGCAGAGCTCCCCATAGTAAATGGAAAATAAACGAGCGGGTATTCGAGTTACAATATTGAGGATTTCCGTGGCGTTTCAAATGAAAACGGTTCTTGCCAATTGAGCCGGGTCTTTTAAGCTTTCACTGAAGTACAAAATCAGCAAAATCCCAGGCCCCCATGTCATCATTAATGCTGGCCTCCAACCATTACCCAGTTCGATAGCAGCGGCTGACTGGATGCTTTGCGGTGCAGAGCTTTTCTGAAGATTAAGAGTAAGTGCAGCTATACAGCATTATTAACGTGTTGCTGAATCGGAGAAAGACAGCGGTTCGTATTTTTTCCTTAAAAATAATCTAAAAGATACAAATAGCCGATCCAACTCAGTTTATATTTGAATTAAATTCACATGTTAGTACAAGTTCAGCTGAACAAAAAACTTTTTTTGCCAGAAACTATATGCCACTCTTTTTGTTTTCTTTTTTTTTTTTTTTTTGTATTGCCTTCAATTCAGCCAAGGGATTTTATTACAAAAATAATTTGTGGTATTTATCCTCTGATGGATGCGATGTGAATGCAGTTGTCTGTGGTTGCTCGGGGTTAAGCGTGCGTTGGAAGGATTTCTTCCGTGCGAGAACTGAAATGTAAAACCTGACGCTGGTGTCGGTCTGTGGGAGCCGGTCTGTGGGAGCGCTGAGCTCAGTGCTGTGGTTCTCTCCTCTGATTGGCTGAGGTGAGCAATAGCCTGGTATAATAGTTCGGTGTAATAGCTGAGCAGATCCCGGCTGATCCGCGGTGACCCGGCACAGCGAGAACCCTGCGGGTGACCCACGAACCCCCCCTCCGGTCCTTAAGCGGACTTAATTGGAGTCATTAACTGCTTGAAAAACCAGGGAGAAAATTACCCAGGCCCAGTTGAGCAAACACTACTTCAATAGAGTCATTTAACACCCCGATGGGATGGGTGCCAGGACGGGGGGCCACAGAGAGAGCCCCAGATTTAGGGGGTCACACAGGCGCAGCAGGCTTTTGGGGGATGGGTGCTGGGGGCGAGCGTGTTGTGGTGGGGTATACGCAGATGGAAAATACTCCTGCTTGTATCTGGAATTCCCTTATGCTCTTACAATGGTAATACCATTCCTTAGTTTAAACTGTCTTCTTCAGTTGAACCTTTAGACAAGGATTTCAAATGTCTAAAGGTTGAAGAGTCATACATTTTCCTTAGTTGATCATGGCAGTTGCTTGCAGCCCCAAAGCGGTTTCTCAGAGCATTAGACTAGAGTTGCGGTTTTTTTCAGTGTATGGTCTGGAGCGGGGATCGAAGTGGAGGTTCTGTTCAGTTCACTTAGAACCAGAACCAGGAGCAGAGGAGCTGTCTCTGGCAGTTTTGCAAGCAGTACCAGGGCGGTTCTGTAGACCCACAAGGCTGAATTTGCTGCAGGGTTTTTTATTTTAAACACGCTGCAGGGTTTTTGTCTCAGTTTTGTACAGGGAGGGTTTGATTGAGGGGCCCCCACTCTTCAGCTGCTTTGGCATGATTGCTTTTATTATGGAGTCGCGTTACAGGTTCTCAGCCAAATCTTTATTGGTATTTTCCATTTTTCCACGTCCAGTTTTTATGGCACTGGCCCTGTTTGCCTTGTCCTTCCTTGCCAAGCTAAAAGTCCCTGACATGTGGACAATTTCGCTTTCTCTCCATGTCTCCCCCATCTCCTCCCGTCTCTCCCCCTCTGTCTCCCCCCCTCTCCCCCTCTCCCCCCCCTCTCTCTTCCCCTCTCTCCCCCTCTCTCCCTCTCTCCCCCTCTCTCTTCCCCTCTCTCCCCCTCTTGCCCTCTGTGCTCTCTCTCTCCCCCTCTCTCCCTCTTGCCCTCTGTACACACACACACACACCCTCTCTCTCTCTCAGTATGGTTTGGGGGGTGTAATCCCAGGGTAATGAAGCCAAGACCCAAAGCCCTCGCCCCGAGCACATTTTCCGGCTGATTACCCCTCTTTGTGCGCTCGTTTACAGAAACATGCCGACTGCGACACATCGAAATGGGACGGGGGGGTGCACGGGGTACTGGGGTGGGGTGGGGTGGGGGTACAGGGGTGGAATTATTTTACAGGGCAGGATATTTCAGAGATTTTTGTTTTTGCTCTGTCAATCTTTCTCCTCTGTTCTCAGCCCCTCGTTCCTTCCCTCCCTCCCTCCCTCCCTCCCTCTTTCTCTCTCATCCTCCCTCACTTACTCTCTCTCTCCTGATGAAAAGGTGGAATCCAGCACAGCCATTAAAGAAGATTAGAAGTGCAGTGTGCAGTGCAGTGCTATGAAGAGGCATATCAGAAAAGAGCCACCGCTAACCAGAGAACAGGCTAATGCTGTGATAGCATTGGCCTTGAGATGCTGAGACAGATAAAGAAATGAGTAAGATGTGAATGTGAACACCCACCTGTATCGTATGTGTAATGCAACCTGTCCTAGCTGTAGCGTGTGTTCATCAGCACATTGCATTGGATTTAGGCATTTAACAGATGCTCTTTCACAGAGAAGCGTAAGTGCATGCAAGCAGATTTAGGCAACATGCAGAGACTATGCCAAGTCATCAGTACATACATGCAGTACATATAGTGCACACACACTCACACACACTCTGTCTCTCACACACACACACACACACACAGACACACACGCACACTCTCACTCACACACAGACATACTCACACAAACTGACACATACACTCATACACATTTAAACAAACTCTCAAATACACTCACACACACACGCACACACACTCGCACACACACACACACACATACACGCACGCACGCACGCCCATATCATGTTGCATGGATCAGAAGTGCTTAACAGGACATGAAGCCCCCTCTGAGCCGCGTGTGTCAGGACGTTATCCGTGTTTCTGGAATACTGTCGCGGGATTCCCGCTCTGGCAGAGGTAACCCGCTGTGACAGGCGCGGTGCGTTCTGACAGGGGTAATGTCCTATCACCAGCCTACCGCACCGTGGGCCATACTGCAAATCAGGGCTGTGCGTGTTATGGTCACGTCTCTCTGTGCAGCGTTGAGCGTGAGACACTAACGCTCTGGAGTCTGCACTGGGAATCGAGTTCAAACAGGCAGCAGCGAAAAAGCACCAAATGGAGGATAATCATTCTAATGCGTAATGTGGAGACGGAGTGCATTTCCTAGAGCCCTGTAGTCAGAAGCCATTTAGCAGCGAGGAGGGCGGGGTGAGGAGGTCTACGACGGGCCGAGGGGGCGGCGTCTCCTCAACGGCCCAGAGAGGGAGCGACGTGTTCGGGGACACGCTGGCAGCGTGAAAGAGACCATGTGACCCTTGGGTGATATGGCACGAGCGTCCGGCTGCCATGTTGATCAGTTGTAAATCACGCTCCCTCCGGCCGGCCAACCCAAACAGCGCGCCGTGAATGGGACCCTTCTGGTGTTTTCGGCGGTTGGTGTGGTCTCCTGTTTATTTACATTTCGATCGATTCATTTTTTGTACATTTTTTTTTAAATGTAGCGCAAGCAAGGAGAAGGGCGCTGAGATTCTATGAAGAAGGCGGCGCTGTATCTGGGGTTTACTGAAGGAACCCGGAATGTTCTGTCTTGTAAGGAAGGCAGTTAATGACCTGTTGCAAAGAGGGTTCTTTGTGTGTGTACACCTGCAGGTTTGTGTGTGTGTGTGTGTGTGTGTGTGTGTGTTTGTGTGGGTTTACTGTGTGTGTGTTGATGTACTGTGTATGTGCATCTACTTGAAAGCTTGTGAGTGTGAGTATGTGTGAGTGGTTTTCTTGTTAATTTGCGAATGAGTGCAAATGTGTGTAGAGTACATGCATGCAGTTATTTTGTTGTTGCGGGTGTGCGTGCACTCAAGCATACGTGCAGATTTATGCTGCTCTATGTTAGGAAAGCTGTGTGTTTACATGCATTTGTATATTTATGAGTTTGCTATGCTTCCATTTGGCCTTTGCGAACAGGACACAGCCGCCAGCTGTGTGTCTGTGATGGAGAAGCAAAGCGAGGGTGGGGGTGGGGGTGGGGGTGGAGGGGCTGCGCCGCAGGGCCTGCGCAGATGGGGGAGCGGGATGCATCTGCCCTGCAGGCCTGTCCGTGTGGCCTGCCTGCGCAACGTGGCCACCGGTGGCCACAGGTCTGGAGCGCGGAGCATGACTGTGTGTCACATGCGTGTAACTGCGTGTCACATGCGTGTAGCTGCGTGTCGCAGTGTGTAACAGCACCCACAGCGCTGTCTGTCGCCGGGAGATTCCAGAGCTCTGTGACACGGGGCACAGGCATCTCGCCCGGGGGTAGATGCTGAGCAGGAAGGGAGAGGGACTGAGAGTGATGGAGAGAAAATTAGGAGACGTGAGAAAGGGAGAGAGAGAGGGAGAGAGAAAGAGAGAGAGAGAGAGAGTGGACCAGAAAGGGAGAAGGAAAGGCAGAGGTTCAGAGATGCAGGGAGAGGGGGAGTGAGAAAGAGAGGGGGAAATGAAGAGGTAGAGGGAAAAAAAAGGTAGTGGGAGAGAGACAGGGAGAGGGAGAGCCATGGACAGTAGGAGTATCTGGTAGGAAATGTTGCCCCTCTCTGGTCAAGTTACGCCATTGCAGTGTGTTGTGTGCTGGAAAAATAAATTATTTTGGGGCAAGAAATGATTCTGCAAAACGGGGAGTGCAAAATTTTTAGTGAGGGCTTTTTAGTGTTTTGTGAAGTGCTGTTGTGAGTGACCCATGTTCTTTGGTGGCAAAGCTATGCCGTCACATTATATTTTTTGATTTTGCCCTTCTGCTTTCGACTCAAGCTAAAATTTCCTAAAGCTCAGATCTCGCTGTATTTATAATCTCTGTTAGCAGATTTTAGGTGAAATAGGACAAAAAAAGAAAGGTGCGATGAATAAAAATAGGTGATGGGCTGGGTGTTTTCAGTGTCGTCCCTGCGTTTAGACCTAGTGTATCATTTTGGATCACAGGCATTCGGCCCGGTGCTGAAATGAGGATGTTCTCTCGATGTTCCTAAAGGAAGTGGGTGGATGTTTTTGTGTGTGTTTGTGAGTGTGTGTGTGTGTGTGTGTGTGAGAGAGAGAGTGTGTCTGTGTGTGTGTATGTGTGTGAGTGTGCATGTTTGTGTGTGTATATGTGTGAGTGTGCGCGTTTGTGTGCGTGTGTGTGTGTCTGTGTGTGTGTTTGTGTGTATATGTGTGTGAGTGTTTGTGTGTGTGTGCGTGTGTGTGTGAGAGAGAG
>NC_049207.1:17732445-17859945 GCF_013347855.1 Anguilla anguilla | reverse complement strand
GAGAGCAAGAGAGAGAGAGAGAGAGAGAGAGATAGAGAGAGACGTTAGAGTGCTCTGTCCACTAGGGAGCAGATTGCTGTGCCCCCCTCTCAGGATGTCATGCAGCCCGGCTGATCCCCACCCGCGTATGGCTGCACCCCCGCCCCCCATGTGTGTCGTTCCAGTGTAATTTATGGCACAGCTCTGATACTGTACTTTAGCAGGGGGGCTTCCTGGCCTCTGCATGGGGATTTTCAGTTTAGCTAATGGTACATATCATATCAGAATTTCACACCAGCTCCCCCTCAGGGGCCTAGCCACGCTCGCGGCAATTAGAGTGACAGGGGGGAGGCTGCTGCTGCTGCTGCTGCTACTACTGCTGTTACTGCTAGTGCTGTTACTGCTGCTACTGCTGCTGTTACTGCTGCTACTACTGCTGCTACTGCTGTTACTGCTGCTGCTGTTAGTGCTACTGCTGCTGCTACTACTGCTGCTGCTGTTACTGCTGCTACTGCTGCTGCTGTTACTGCTGCTACTGCTGCTGCTACTGCTGTTACTGCTGCTGCTGTTAGTGCTACTGCTGCTGCTACTGCTGTTATTGCTGTTACTGCTGTTACTGCTGCTGCTGTTGCTACTACTACTGTTAGTGCTACTCCTGCTGTTACTGCTCCTGTTACTGCTGCTACTGCTGCTGCTGTTACTGCTGCTGCTGTTACTGCTGCTACTGCTACTGCTGTTACTGCTGCTGCTGTTAGTGCTACTCCTGCTGTTACTGCTCCTGCTACTGCTACTGCTGTTACTGCTGCTGCTGTTAGTGCTACTCCTGCTGTTACTGCTCCTGTTACTGCTGTTACTGCTGCTACTGCTACTGCTGTTACTGCTGCTGCTGTTAGTGCTACTGCTGCTGCTACTGCTGTTACTGCTGTTACTGCTGCTACTGCTACTGCTGCTGCGGCTACTGCTGCTGTTACTGTTACTGCTGCTGCTGCTGCTACTGCTGTTACTGTTACTGCTGCTACAGTTGTTACTGCTACTGCTGTTACTGTTACTGCTGCTGCTGCTGTTAGTGCTACTGCTGATCTTCTCAGCACACTGCTAAAGCGTGCTAACCATCCCCTCCTTTTTCTGTCCTCCTGCACATTGCTCCCTCCATCTTCCTCTCCCTCCCTTCTCCAGCCTCTCAGCGATAGGGTGGCCTGCAGACGGTGTGACTGCCTGGTCTCCCAGTACCTCTCCACCCTGCGAATGCGCACCTCTTTAAGTGCCATCTGTCCCCTTTCCCCTGCCCTGTGCCAGTTCTGTGGCCATCTTCCTCCTCTCTGCTGACCCCATGTGACTTTTAATTTTAACACTCACCCAGGCTTCAATTTTGCATCCTACCAATCCGGGTTACCAGTAGATTTGTTTTCATTTGTCTTCTGTTATAGCTGTTACAGCACCAAATGAAAGGAATTTTTTCATTGTTTTGCATTGTGTCATTGTGTGGATATGGATCCATAAAAGGAGTCTTAAAGGAACAATAAAACATCAGTAAATTAGTGAATAATCATAACTACCAGGCTTCCAATTTAAATTGCTCATGTAAGTTGCTCCTGAATACAAAATGCAGAGCCATTTTTGCTCTTGGATATTTGGAGCCATTTTGGCTCTTGGAAATCTGGAGCCATTTTGGCGAGCTCTGTGTGTGCCTTCTCTGGGCGGTACCCTCCTCACGCCCCGGGCTGAGGCGAAGGAATCTGAACCCGCCCGTCTCCAGCCGGGCCCTGATGGCGGTTCATTCCGCTGCCAGGGCCGTTCTTGGTCCCGGCCCAGGACCGCGGGCCCGTCCTGGGCTCTGGGTTTGCCATTAGCGATCAGCAGGTGGGTCGTGTTCGCCGCACGCGGGCCGTTTACCAGACGGTCCGCACCGCAGTCAAGCCATCAATCCGGTTTCGGCTGGCAGGCTCTCCCCCACTCCTGCCTCTGCACTTAATGACTTCGCATTAAGAAGACATTTCCAGCTGATTTTAACTTCTTCTCCCCCCCCCCCCCCCCCCCCCCGAACGATCTCGCGAGTCACGCGGCGGTTCTGCGTTGGGGCGGGATGGTGGCGGCCGATGGCTCGGGGGGGGGCGCCCGGGGACCCCAGCGGCGGGGTTCGAGAGTGAGGTGGCTCTGACTGGCTGCCACAGGCCCCTGCTGAAATCCTCTTTGTCATTGCTCTGTTCCCATCACGCATCTGGAGCGGCTGAGTTCTGGTTTGCTGTCAGGGCCGCAAGGTTTTTTGAGCAGCGGTGTGGTGTGGTGTGGTGTGGGGGGGGGGAGCAGAGCCAGTCTCCCCCAGCGAGAGGGGTCAGGCCTGGGGAGACGTCTCCAGGGGACCGGGGCGAAACAAGAGCTGATATGAAGGAGGAAGGGGGCAGTGGAGCGCAGCACACTGGAGGAGAAGTAACAAACACACTGACAGAGCGAGAGGGAGAGAGAGAGAGAGAGAGAGAGAGAAATGGCCGCAATATGTGTGGATCCAGGAATGAGTGTTTGTGCTGTGTGTGTGTGCATGCATCTGTGTGTGTGTGTGTGAGTGCGTATAGTGTTTGTGTCATGAATGCAGTTATATTTGTGTTTTGTGTGTATGTTTGAATGTATAAATATGCATATGTGTTTTTCATAGTGTGTTTTTTCTTTACTGTTTGTGCATATGTGTGCATTTTTTCCTTGCGAATAGTATGTCTGTGTGTCAGTTTGAGGCTGTGTGCCTGCATTTCACTTAGGGGAAAGGAGTGAGTGTGTGTGTGTGTGTGTGTGTGTGTGTGTGCATAGTGGGGAGTCTATGGGATGCAGAGGAGACAGGATTGTCAGTTGGGGGAAATGTGTGTGGGAGTCTGTGGGCCCTAGAGGAGAGTGTTTGTTGGGGGGGGGGGTGTTGGGGGTTGGTGAGTGGAGCTGCCAGAACAGTCAGTCCACACTCTGAGCTGAGAGTGCTGGAGGGCGAGAGAGCAGGAATGTGTGGAGAGGCGGAGGGAGGGAGAGAGAGAGAACAGAGAGGGAGGGAGGATGAGGGAGGAAGAGAACCAGCACACAGGGAGAGTTTGAGAGGCAGTGGGAGAGAGAGAGATGGGGAGGAACTGTCATTATTAAAGTCCCTTGTCACACAGTGGACTCCCAGGAGAATTCATGTTTCTGCACTTGAGGACCTGGCACACACACACACACACACACAGACATGCACACGCACGCACGCACACACACACATGCATGCCTTCAGACATACCACACACACACACACACACACACACACAGACACGCACACATGCACGCACACACACACACACACGCACACATGCATGCCTTCAAACACACACACACACACCGCAGTCCAGAGAAGCAGAGCCATCTCATATTACCTGTATCACTCACCCATACACAAGTTATGTATGGAGAGCAAGTGCACTTCATCATGTAATGTATGCTGCTCTCACTTGTCATGTATGTGCCATCTTCACTGGCTTTGCTGAGTGTCTCCTTGGATGAGACAGTGCGAGCACATTGTAGGACTGAGATATTGAACTATTATATCAGAGATATTATCAGATAAATATTGAGGTCTCGTATGAAGGTGACATAAATATTGAGGTGTGTCATAATGGTGAGGGAACTGAGCTCCTTACTTAGAGGTGCCAGGTTCACTTCCCAGGTGGAACACCTTTCAGCTAAAATGGTTGTATGCAAAAATAAAAAAATAAAAGCCAAATTGTTGAAGACTTTCTGCTAAATACCTCAAATAAACCTTACAAAACATTTAAACAAATGATAGAAGTCCATACGTCTGTGCCTTTTGTCTCCCTTACCTCGAGTTGTTCCCTGTTGAGAACGTAAACAGTGCTTTGTGTGGGAACCCTTGAACTGACTCATGGAAGCCTGACCACAGCCCCCCCCCCCCCCCCCCCCCCCCCAGCATGCGGATGCGCGGGGGAGGCATCGGGCCGGTATCGGAGACAGCAGCAGGCATCCTCTGCCCGTGTGAGTGGGTATCAGAGAGGACAGGAGCGCGTAGCTGCTGCCTGACAGTCTGAAAAACAGGAAGCTGGCACACGGCTCGGCTCCGTTCCGCCATTGTGTGCCGCAGGGCGGGGGTCTCCTGGCCTCAGGTTTATTACCGACCAGCCCGTCCAGAGAACACGGCCTGCCTGTTTGCTCTTCACTCTCGAGTGGATAAGCCCAAGGTTTCTTAGTGCGCTATGCACTGAATACGGTTAAAAGAGAAAAGTACAGAATGTGTAGATAAAAGAGGGCAGTTTTCAGAGCCTGTTTTAGGAAAGAGGCGATCTGGTGGATTTGTGGGCGGAAGGCAGGTGCGGCTCGACGGCGGATCTCGTTAGGAAACGGGCGGGCAGATTAAATGCCCCCGCGCGCGATGACCGCTCGTCAGGATTAAGAGCGCTCTGGGAGCCGAGCGGGTTCGAGATGGCGCCGCGCTCCCCTGTCAGCGAGAGCCAGCCCGTCAGCAGGCGGCCCGCGCCTGACTGCGGGGGGTCCGAGCCCCGGGGAGGGAAAAAAAAAACATTTGGGCTGAGCTCCGGTCCGTGCCCTGTCACAGGCACCAGAGCAGCCCTCTGTGGAATCGGGTAGAATCGCTTCGGTGGAAATGCGGGGTGTTGGATTTCGGGGTTGGGGTTTGCGATGTTACGCAGAGATGGCTAACGTACCAGGAGTGCTGAAATTTAGCGTAATCAGAAGGTGACGTTGAAGGAGACCTTGACTTTCTGTGGCTCGGTTCTGTGAGGATGGTTTCCTGATAGGACAGAGACATCACAGCATAACGAGAGAGAGGGAGAGAGGGAGAGAGAGAGAGAGAGAGGGAGAGAGAGAGAGGGAGAGTTGTGGGGAAAAAACAATGTCAGAAAAACAACCAGCGTCATTGCAGGAAGTCACCTTGACAGCATATTGAAAGGACCTTGGGCATTTTGCCGCTCTCAGCCCAGCTGCTTTTAAATGGGAACGAAAACAACAGGCGTGATTCACAGTTTAGACCTGAGTGTGGCGCCGCCGCCGTCGTTCACATCGCAGCCGGCCTCGCCCGTCTCTCCCGGAGCTGCCGCAGCCATAGAAACCGCCGGGCGCTGTTTCCGTGGTTATTGTAATTGCGGCTGACCTGGGGGTCCTCCTCTGCCCACGCTCAGTATGTCACCCCTGCCTCGGCGCCTGACCCAGGGGGAACAGCTGTGTGGAAGTGAGGGCGGGGGGGTGGGGGGTGTTGGGGTGGCGGGGCGGGGGGGGTGTGCGGTGTCTGTCAGCGGTATTAATCCCGGCCGCACGCGAGGCATGGGGTGCGTTCGCCGGAGCGCGGGCCGGGCTGGGGTGGCTCCGCCCCCGCCGCGGGCGGAACACGGGCGGAATTCTCGCGGCGCGTCACCTGGCCGGCGCCTTTCGGGAGAGGGGCCCTCGTGACCGGCGGGACTGGGGGGCAGGTTCCCCCGTACCCCGCGTTCCTCCGGTCAGCTGGCGGATGCATCTATCACGGGGCGATCAGTGCGATTCGTTCCAGCTCTGGAGGTATGCCTCTCCTGTTTGGATTTTTCTGGCTGTCCTGGGACCATATGGGGGGGGAAGGGGGGGTTATCCTGGATGGGGTGACAGGCGGGGTGGGGGTTCTGGCTTTGCCTCCCTTCCCTGCCCTTTACATGTGAGTCGGGGGGGGGGCATGATGACAGTGGACGGAATTCCTAAACCTCGGGACGCTCCAGTGACATAAAATTTGCCGCCTCCATGGCGGCCAGCTGTGGAAGTGAAGGGCGCAGTAATGGGGAAGGGGGGTTGGTGATTCGGTAACATTGTTTCAGCTGCTCGGGGGGGGGGGGGGGGGCGTTCTCGCTGACACGTGGGGACGTGGGGAGGGCCAGTGAGTCGGGCTCCTCCAGGTCTGAGATGAGGAACAGGTGGACAGCCAGGTTGGCGGGTGGACCACCTCACCCGCCAACCTGTCTGCCCCCCCATCGCCCCGCTTTAACCACCCACCCAGGCCCAACCTCCCTGTCCTCCTCAGTGACCTCCTCCATCACCCTGGGGGCTCTGTGCTATAGAACAGCTCGGGTTTCTGACGAGGGGTTCCTGGTGGTCCCACAGTCTCAGGGGGAGTGTTGGGTCACCACGGTTAAGCCTGTTACCCCGTTAATGTCTGGTGGTGTTTGTAAGTTTTGTGTGAGTCTCTGTATTCGTTTTGTAGTTCTGCTAGAAAGCCCAGTGCTGATTGCCTAGGTCATGCCATATGTAGGCTATTAGCAGCTTGTACATAATAGAGGAAATTACTAATACATTTCATTAATAAACTCAAGGTGTGACCAGTGAAACATAAATATTTCCTGTTATTAGAACAGTTGACAACGACAGCAACAGACATGATTCTCGTAGGATAAGCACTCTCCATCGGTCTTCAGCAGCATCCAGTCCACTGTATGTATCACTCACTACCTGTGGAGATATGAGGATGACATAGGGCAAAGCAGGGGTGCGACATCCTTAATATTCCCCACTGAAACAGGCTGCTGAGAAATATTTGAGTCCTTATTGAAACACCCTCAATAATGTGTTTGGGGACGAGTGTTTTTTGCACCCCCTCAGATACTTTTCCTCTTTTTTACACCCCTTCCCTCCTCGAATGAAAAACGCTGTCACGTCTTATTTGTGGGTCAAGCTGCGCCCAAGTTTTAACGACCTTAAGTTTAGAGGGACAGGGTTAATTTGCCGTGAGCAGCAACGCAACCAGCATGACCGAAAATGACAGATTGATTTATGGCAGGCTATAAGTAGCCACGTCGCCTGCTGCTCGTCGTTCCCCCTCCTCCCTGCTAAAAAATCCGGCCCTGGTCTTGGTGACTCCCCCGATGGGAGACAAAATGTCGGGGGGGGTGGGGGGGGGGGGGGGTGGGGGGTTTAGAAAACACACCGCCAGCAATCAGCCAAATCTGCATGCTTGCCTGGACGAGTTCCAGCAGGTAATCAATTAAACTGTGCAGGCCCCGGGGTAGACACGGGGAGCTGGACGCCTCCCTGGAGCTGGAGCTCGGCGTGCTGAGAGACAGAAAGGGAAGAACAGGAGCGCGGTTCAGTTTGGTGTTTTTAATCAAGCGGCACGCGGTTGTCTATCGGTTTGTTTGCAGTGTCGCTCGTTCACTCGCCTCTCCTGAGCTACACCGAGGCGCGGCTGCTTCCCTGTCCCCGCGCCATCGAGACGGTGCCCAAGGTCTTCCCTCTCAGCCAGTAAAGCCCACTAACAAAAATCAAGGTCAAAATGGATGCCTTTTGGTTTGAGTGATTTTTGAGTGGAGTGGAGTTCAAAGCAGGTCATGCTGTATCTGCTGTTTTTCTCTGTAAATTAAGAGCAAATGGAGAGACAGCTCTATGGGAGAAACTGAAGAGGATTCATCTCCCAAGTTGGTATTCTGCCAGTCTTGGGGGGTGAATACACTTGAAACCGAATACCCCTGGAACTGGTGGGCTGTGCGTTCATAAACATTTGAGATGTGCATTTAAATTCCATTTGGTATTTGAATATTGTACTGGCCCCTAACTTGAGAATATATATATATATATATATATATATATATATATATATATATATATATATATATATCACGTGGAGCTGCATTTAATTTGACCCAAATCTATTTATTATCTCATAAACAACAGAATATCTTTATTAGATTTACTAGAATGGTGGTTCCCAAACAGTGGGTCCTGAGTTTGCATAAAAACAGTAACTTATATATGAAAAATAAGCCATTAAAACAGTGCTGATTTTTTACAGGGTTGATTAGTTCAGTCCTTGCTTCAAAATGAATAAAAGTCTATTGATGAGGAAAATGCAGCTAAGGTTCAAAATCATTCAAATACCAAAAATAATTCAGACCAGTGCCATATCATGTATGACTGCTAAGCCACGTTAGCTTGCTAGGAAGTTTGAAAACCAGATCATTTCAGGGGTTATAACATTATGGATAGCATATGTATTGCATATACAGCCTCCAAATGACTCATTTCAACAAACACTGGCATTGTTTAAATTTTTTATCTTTGGATTTTGAAGAGATCTTAAACTAAAATCTTGCTTGGATCTTCCTTGTTTGCACTGATTTTTCTCCCTTTGGCTAAAAGCATCTGCCAATTGACTTAATTGCAAATTGTAATTTTTGAAACAAGGCTTTGTGAAGACTGCTTGATTAATCAAATCTGCGAAAAGATGCTGTGTTCACTGGCTCAAAGACATTTCTCAATGTAAAACAACAACATTTATTTTTAGTGTGAATTGCCCCTTTAATGTGTGGCAGGGGCTCAGAAAGTTTGAGAACAACTGTATTAGAGTAGACAAAATGTTGAATATGTCTGAAAGGCTTCCATATTGCATCAGAAAATGGGAATAGAAAATCAGGGATAGAATTGGCATTCCGAAAGTAAAGCCAGTGTGGGGTCAAGTTTAGCAAAATGTATCCGAGTAGCAGTGTTAGGATATGGACAAGCAAAACCTGATCTGAGATCAGCACTCATACTCTGAGATTCTTTATTAATATAAGCCCAGGTCTTCATAGGAGCAGGTTCTTTATGAATATGAGCCCAAGCCTTCATAGGAGCAGGTTCTTTATGAATATGAGCCCAGGTCTTCATAGGAACAGGTTCTTTATGAATATGAGCCCAAGTCTTCATAGGAGCAGGCTTTTCCACCAGCATGCATCTTCCTTTCAGCTCAGTAACCTGTTTCTAGTGCTGTATGGAGTGACACAAATTACAATGCATCAGAGCTGTGTCAAGTATGCATTTGAAATGCTTTAACTCTTTATGTGCTTTTAAATTACTCTTGCAAATCCTTGAAAATATTCAATGAAATGTGTATGATCAGGCCAAAGTGTACAATCATCAAACAATGAATTACTTTGTTCTGAATACTGGAAATAAAGACTTCTGTTTTCATATTGCTAGTAATCTGCAGGCACTTTGCCAGTGTCTAAAGGGTTAAAGAATTTAAAATAATTATTTGATCCCGGTCTGACATGCATTAAGAGGCTTGTTTTTGTTTCTGTCAAGGTTGCATGACCATGAGTCTTACACAACCTCACTGTAACAATCACATCACTGGCTCGGGTCAAACCGTGAAAAGATGCAATTGCTAGCACGGATCTTCAAAATGGTTTCAACAGCAAACTGCTGTACTCGTGTCTCTCTCCTCTTTCGTGTATGTTCTGTAAAGCCTCAGGACCTGATGGATGTTATTAACCATTTCATGGTTGCCCCTGGGAGACCATGCTGGGTGCTCTAGCACTGCAGGGCTGGGACCAGTTCCCTTTCAATTAACTCAAGTCAGGAAATGAAGTTTAATTTGTGAATTGGATTTTCTGAATCAAAATGGAACTCGCTCCAACTCTGCTGTGATATACATGCTCACAGTTCAGGTGGCTTTAAAAACTGTGCTGTCTTACGATGGATGTTTCAGTACTCAGTGTGAATGGGAGTAATGTCTGTTACCCAGTCCTGACGTGGTGCTGTGTAGTTGAGGGTGGATGATGAGGGTGGGTGAGAGCCTGAACGCGACCCAAATCTGACCCACTATTAGCAGCACAAGTGAACAGATCCACAGAGACGAGCAGAGACTGCAGGAGCAGCCCAGGATAGAGACGCCCTGTGCTTTGTGAAGACCCCGACTATTACAAAAGACATTTGTCCACCGCTGTGAAGAGTGACTCTGACCTGAGCAACAAATACCTCATTGGCTGCCGGTTGTCATGGGGACGATTGTTCAGCAAGGTAACAGCTGAGCGTAGGGGGCGAACCGGCGCAGGTTGTTGGGTTGGCTTGGGGACGTTTCTCAACAGAAACCTGTGGTGATATAATCATCTGATTAGGCTTTTTGAATCATGAAAGCATTTTTTTTTCCCCCTCCTTAAATTTTCTGTAATCACTCTCTTTCCGCAAGAGAAGGAGGGCGAAAAAGGGAAAGAAGGCGGCCGGCTTTGATGTGAGCAAGTCTCCTGCGGGGAGAGGCCTGGGCTCTTGCCAGAATCTCTCTTGGCTGACAATTTCCACTCCTGGTTGGCAGCTTGAAGGCTTGGGTGATTAATTCTGTTGGGAGGATGAAAGGCCCATCATCGTTCCCGCTCCCCTCCTTCAGAAAGCTGGGGACATGTCCCGAATCCCCTCTTTGGCCGGCTGCCCACGGGCCGTCGCAGGTGATTGGCCGGGCAAGGGGAAAGATCTCGGGGTGCGTGCACCGTCCTCTCCTCCTCCCCCCAAATATAACACCATCCTCTTCTCCTCCCCCAAATATAACAGTGTTTTCAGATTTTTTTTTTTGAGAAGAAGCATTATATATTTTTTTCATACTGAGGATAATCCCGAGAGGTGCATTGCCCTGTTATGAACTGAATCCAAGCCACAGCTGTCTGGCACACAACACTGCTACTGCCAGCACAACAGTGAGCTGAGAACAAGTAGACACACAGACAGAGACAGAGAGACACACACACGCTCATGCACATGCATACACGTACACACACACACACACACACACATGTAAAGAGAGAAAGAAAGAGGAATATTGCATATCTCTTTAGCACCGAGTCCTGACTTGTCCGTGTGTCTCATTAGATGAGATACTCATTCCTGTTGCCCCAGATGATGTTGGCCTTGCCCATTTGTGTTTTCCCCAGCTGCTGACCTTCGTTTTGGGGGCTGGGGGGGTGGGGTGGGGAGGTTTGAGATGGGTTAGAGGCAGCCCTGAGCAGCTGTCCATTCAGAGGTCAGGATGGTGAGGCGCATCAGGGAAACTGAAGGTACTGTCACTGGGGTGAGCTATTTCATATCTGCCTAAAATCCTCATCCAAATGTTTTTTTCTGTTTTTAATGACGCACACAATGATAAAAAGCAGACACAGATCCATTGGCATCGATGTGAATGAGCAACATGGCTGATTTCACAACCATATATTAATAATAATAATAATAACTGCTTCAAAGATGTTTAAAATATGGCCAGGGTTATGTAAAATCCAAGGTGACCACTCTGCAATACACAACCATCATTTTCACACAGAAACAATTTACCTTCTCCATCTACATTCCCATCAACCATAAAGGCGTAATTAATGCAATCCGGAGCTTGTGCTTCTGTTGCTCAGGGCCCTGGAAACTGAATTATTTGATGCAATAAAGAAAACTTGCCATAGACTGATAACTGAGAGCCTTCATCATGCTTGTTGTCAGTGAGATAAGACCTATTGGCCCTGTGCTGGAATTAAAATCGGTTCCCCCTGTTGGACTGGAGTCACCGCTCTCTGAACTCCCAGTGTTGGGACCCTTTGACCTCAGAATCTGACCTCTGTGCAGGTTACCCCCACTCCCCCCTGAGGGAGCTGTGAATTAGCCTAGGACCCTGCATATGACTGGGTATTGGCACATGTGTGCAGAGAAAAATGAGGCTTGTTGCCTCTGGTACTCCGCTACGTGTGTGTATGTGGTGTCTGGCTGATTGGACACAGGGAGCCAGGCTGCGGAGTGCTTGGGAGGATGCAGGCCCCGGGGCCTACTACCTAATCTGGTTTACAGTGTTTCATATAGTAGACCTGGTGGAGCAAGAAGTCTAATGGGTGAGTGTACAGCTGGTCATTAGACTCTAGACTGCAGCTGGGAGGCCACAGGGTGAGGGTGTCTGTGTGTGTCTGTGTGTCTGTGTGTGTGCACGTGTCTGAGGGTGTGTGTGTGTGTTTATGTGTGTGTGTCTGCGTGTGCGCAAGACTATGTGTGTGTGTGTGTGTGTGCACGTGTCTGAGGGTGTGTGTGTCTGTGTTTATACTTGTGTGTGTGTGTCTGTGTGCTCGCGTGTCTATGGGTGTGTGTGTGTGCGTGCACGTGCACATGTGTGTGTGCATGTGTATCTGTGTGTGCAGATGTGTGCATGTGTTTGTGCATGTGTGTGTGCATATGTATCTTTGTGTAAGTGTGCATGTGTGTGTGTATGTTGTGAATGCGAGGAATTGGATTAATGTTTCCCACCCAGACCAGGAATATCCTTGACTGCACAAGGAGGAAATACCAGATTAAACTGACATTAAACTGAGGCCCTTTCATAGACCAGCCCCCCTTCCACCTCTCTGTCTGTTTCTCTCCCCCTTCCCTCTCTTCCTCTCTCTCTCTCTCTCCCTATCTCTCTCCCACTTCCTCTCTCTTTCTCTCTCTCTCTCCCTCTCTCCCTCTGCCTCTCTCTCTCCCTCTCTCTCTCTCTCTCTCTCTCCCTCTCTCAGTGAGGCAGCAGTCAGGCAGTGTAAGCCGATCCGGAGAGCGGATCAGTTTTCAGGGACGCTCCTGTGCGCTGGCTCTCTCTCTCTCTCTCTCTCTCTCTCTCTCTCTCTCTCTCTCTCTCTCTCTCTCTCTCTCTCTCTCTCTCTCTCTCTCTCTCTCTCTCTCTCTCTCTCTCTCTCTCTCTCTCTCTCTCTCTCTCTCTCTCTCTCTCTCTCTCTCTCTTTCTCTCTCTCTCTGTGCGCCTCTCTCCGGGAGCCCCAGTGTGCGCTGGGATTCTTTCCGCTCGTGGGGGGCCGGCCTCCCCCGGTCCTGAAAGACGATTTATAGAGAGGGCAGAGAACGCTGTTAACGTGCCCCAATGCAGGCTGGCGAGCGGCCCGCCGTGCTCTCGCCCCCGCCGCCTGCCGCAGTGCCCCGCCGCACCGACGGGCAGGCCGAGAGGGGCCCGGCCCGTGATGAATGGCGCTCCTTAAAGTAGAGAGAGATTTACGGTCACCTTGGGAGGCGGGAGACGGGAGACGGAAATCTTTCTCCTCCGTTCCCTCCCGTCCCCCAAAAAAGTCAGCAGTCCCCGTGACCTACCCGGCACCGATGAACGCGGGGACGGGCGGAGGTAGACGCCGTTCGGTGTGCCGCGGCGAGATGTAACGTACCGCCGAAATGCAATTCGGCTAAACGCGGCGGCAATAGCAATCGGAGGCGATTCTCAGTTGCTCGCCCTCCTTTTCTTCCCCATGAAGCGGGGTCTGCAGCGGGCCTCGGCCGCTTCATTTTCGGCGTATCCAGTGTCAAGTGTCTCTTTTCATGTTCCCCATAATCAGATCTCTTTGCTCTTGTTGGATGTGCCTTTTCATCAGGTTCACAGGAGTAGCTGATGACTTGAAAGAGGCCTTTATTCTTTTATGCAAGTTTCATCAAGACCATTGAAACATTTTCTAAATTGCCTCGTTGCCGGGCGGTGCGTTGTCGTGGCAGCGGCTTCAGTGGTAACCCCATGTTGGAGTCGTGTCATTGGTAACCCTCTGTTCGAGCTGTGGTGCTGGGTGTTCATTAGCAAGAGGAGCTTCAGGAGCCCAACATAAGGGGAGGCCAACTTTCCTCCTATTTTAATGATTAAGCATTAAATTGACTGATCCGATTTGAAGGTCAAGATTAATATCCTTCTGTCATGCTGTTGTTGCAGCACTGAGTACAAGGTGCTGTGTCTGAATTCTGACTGCCGTCCTGTCATTTCTGTCAAACATATGGATGTAGAATCAAGACACGAGTGAAACAGAACAGGCATTGCACTACTGAACTAGATATTACAGCAAAACCTTCTATAAGTTATAAGGAAGGCAATCAGAGCCCAGAGCCCATATTCATAAAGCATCTCAGAGCAGGACTGCTGATCTAGGGCCAAAGTATCTTAACCCTACGAGCCCAAACTGATCCTCGGTCAGCACACCTACCCTGAGATGCTTTGTTAATATGAGGTCAGATCTACCGGATACAGAGCTGCGTGCATTGCTTTCCCTGTACATTGTGACAGGGCTGGCTCATGTTTTATGACATCCCAGCTTTGTTATGTATATGTGCTTAGAGTGGGCTTTTTTTATTTATTTTTTATTTTTTAACGTTTTTAAGTACCAAACACTTAATGAATCGAGTTGAGTTGCTACCGCATGCGCTGTAAAGATTATCTCATTTCACTCAGATTGGTTGTATTGAAGTCTTCTCATTTGCTCAATAACTGGTGCTCCGCTCGTCTTGGAGCTATTCTGTGAAAGTGCAGAGTTTATGAAGAGATCCCAGCTTCCTAATGCTGGGTTAATCAATAGCAGGCTTAGACTGGTGAGCCAAGCAATTATCACTCTTCTGTGAACCCACCACAGGCCTCTATCCTACCCTTTTCTATCAGCTGATGTATTTACAAGTTCAATATTAGAATAGCTTATCTTTAATAATAATCTGCTGAAAATGAGTAATATTGTATATACTAAACTGGCGCTAGATTTACTAAGATCATTATAAATATCGTATTTAAAAACAACTCATATAAATGGAGCACTGCTTCACACTAGCTGAGAGTAAGGGCATGTGTTGGGCCTCCCAGAGTAATCTATTAGTTGCATGTGTCAATGCCAATGTAATGTAAGCACAAGAGTGCAAAGGGACAAGATGAGAGTGCTACTGTGTCAAAGTGCTGGGTGGGTAGCATGCCAAAAGTGCCCGTTGGTGAAGTGGATGAGTTCGGTGAAGAACATGATAAGGAGCTGGATTCATAAAGAACACTGGGATTGTTGAATGCCATTTAAAAGATGAGCTGTGTAACGTTTACTTCATTTAAAAGAGTCGTGGCATAAGCATAACATAACTTCGGCTGAGGAAGGGGCCTTTTTGTTGGGGGGGGGGGGGGGCAGCCTGGGGAGAGCCTCTTGACCCCTGGGTCTTGCTGGGGAGGTTTGGGGAGGAGACGGAGTGGAGCCGGCAAGGTGAAACCAGAGCTGGAATGTGTGAAGAATGCAGAGAATGGCGAGATTTTCCTGTTGGGAGCCAGAAAGCGGCTCGACTGCGGTGCTCTGACCAGCAAACAGAAGCACAGCACTCCCTTTTTGTTTCTACCCACAATCCACCTCTCCCAGAGCCCAGCGCCATTTGCTGCTGCTGCTGTTGTTGTTTTTGGTCTGCTGCTGGCACGGATCCCAGGCCTGGCTGTCATAAGATTATTGAATTTTATTCATCTCTATTTCTGTTCTTTTGTCTTTTTTCTTGTAAAAAAAAGTAAAGCTAGTAATCAGGCACAATTATTTATCCGGTTGTTACTGTGTGCTTTTTTTGGGTATAGCGGTGTAGAGCATGTTGTGTTATAATGGGCTGGAAGGACTCTGTTAATAATTTAAAAGCCTGTGACAAACATTGTGTAGCCTCATCTGCTGGAGATGCAAGTCCTCATCCACCTGAATGTTTTCAATCTTGCTTTTTTCGTTCTTGTATTGTTTCAGGCATGTAGATATTTTTGAGATAACAAATCAGGATAAATCATATCATTGCAGGAATTAGACACATATAGCAGCACTTAATATATGCTGTAAATAAATGAAAACTTGCTTATTTGTGACTTTCTTACTTCACATTTTCCCTCTTTGATCTGCAAGGAATGTTGTGAGCAGGAGAAATATTTCTTAATTCTTTTGTGAAAGGCGACTTTTGAGGAAATCTTGGACAGACGTCCTTTAGAAGGAGAAACTGTAAAGTTAATTGGCTGTGATCTCGTATGCAAAGCTGTTTTCACTTATTGCAGCTAGGTCTGATCCTTTAAATATGAATAAGATGGTCAGAGAGGACTGTGTGGGTATGCGGCAGCCCGTATGCTTTGAATTAAAGCCAGACAGATTGGGCTCGACTCTTTCACTATTTTTTTTCCTCCACATATTAAAAATTCTGCTCTAAATCCACCCCCTTTTCTTCATTCAGTCTCTGAAGCATTGCTTTTTTTTGTCTCAGAGGAATTGCTGGTAAACACTCTTTTTTTTCACAAGTCACTTAGCATTCACAAACAAACAGCATGTCTGCGACTGCAAAATCTTTAATCATGGTTACTTTAATCCAGTAAAAAGCCTGTATTTTCCATAAGGATTCGATATGGAACATATCATGAGTTAGTGGGAGGGGAGGGGGGGGGGTGATGTTTTATAATGTAACTTTATAACTAGTGAAAGTGTGGTGATTGTGCAACTACCCAACATATGAAATCAATGGCTTGGCCTGTTCCAGGGGCCGTGTGAATTCCCTGCTCGGCTGGGGTTTAATGGAAATCTTGTGTTGTCACTGCAGCAACGGCAGCAAGTGTATGTATTTCAGATGTATTGACATCAATGCGGTAAACGGGGGTCATTTGAAGGCTTGCTCTTCCTGGATGTTACCCCCCTCCCTCTCCATCTCTCTCTTTCTGAGCAGGGAGCAGAGAAGTGGACTGCTCTATACTCCAGCTCCTTACTCAAGGATGGTGCTGTCTAGATCAGATCGTCGTTGGGCAGGTTTTTTTTAACACCATCAGTGTCTGCGCCACAACCCTTTCGCCCTGCTGCTCCCACAATGCAACTGCGTGCCGAAAATAATTACAGTCACAATACTGGAAACATCGAGAGCGCTTTGATCTTGGTCCAAGATCCTCCACTGGCATCCTATAGGATTTCTGTGCTGTGTTTGTCAAACTGCCCTTTCTTTTGGGCGGGTTCTCCAGCCTCCAGCTTCGTTCCGCGGGCCCCAAAATAAAAATGACGGGAGCCCCCCCCCCTCAAGTCAGAGGCAGCAGGGGTACAGAATTGGGGGAGGGGGGTGGAATTCTCCTTCAAAAATGGACGTGACACGACACGTATAGCCGAGCGACGGAAGCGGAGGCACAAAGACGAGCCTCGGAGAACCGAGGGAGAGAGAGAGAGAGAGAGAGAGAGAGGGGGAGAGAGAGAGAGAGAGAGAGAGAGAGAGAGAGAGAGAGTGAGAGAGAGAGAGAGAGGGGGAGAGAGAGAGAGAGTGAGAGAGAGAGAGAGAGAGAGAGGGAGAGAGAGAGAGAGAGAGAGAGTGAGAGAGAGAGAGAGAGAGTGAGAGAGAGAGAGAGAGAGAGAGAGAGAGAGAGAGAGAGACGAGGAACAAAAAAAAAGAGTGAGAGAGCGAGGCTCATCCTCTGAATAGCGGGCGGCGATAGCGTCAGGCACTTTATAAATTTCCCGGGGCTGGCTCGGGCAGCAGCCTTGAGCGGGGAGCCGCTCGGCTTCTCCGCGGCGCCGTGTCACGGATCAGAGCCGTAAATCTCCGGGAGGAAGCGCAGCCTCCCCGTCCCGCTCGGACCGAGCCCGGGGGGGGAGGGGGGGGGAACGGCTGCTCCTAACGTCCCAAGGTTGTCTCTCCTCTCTGACTCGCAAACCTCCGATGCGCTCGGCTTTTTTATTTAGACCTCTGGCATTTGTCGTTGGGCGCGGCGGCCATGTTGTTTTTCATACCACGCGGCCTCCTCCCGCCGGCCTCCTCCCACCTCCCGCTGGCCTCCTCCCGCCGGCCTCGTCCCACCTCCCGCTGGCCTCCTCCCGCCGGCCTCGTCCCACCTCCCGCTGGCCTCCCAGCTCTCCCGAAACCTCCCACTCGAAAAAGGCTCCTGAGCCTCTAACGTGTGCCGCCATGTTTTAACAGTTTTTCCCCTGGATTTTTAGCAACTGTTTTTTTCCCTTCAAACATCAAATTGGCCTAATCCATTTCTGGCAGAATGTTAGGGTGTTATATAATTAAAAAATTTACACGCCACATCTGCAGTTATTCAACCAATCGTGCAACTTTTTCGAACAATCTGTCTTAGCCTGTTCCTTAGTGCATCGGTCAACCTACACCTTAGGTCTAAACTGCTGATTACCAGCCAGGCTAGTGTGTTTGTTTGTGTGTGTGTGTGTGTGTGTGTGTGTGTGTGCATGCTCTGAGAAGATGTGAGGCAAAAACAGCTCATGAATATGCATGGCAGCAGCCATGAGCACATCAAAGAAAAAAAATCCTATAGCCTGGTCGAGCTCTGCGTGTGTCTGAGTCATGGTGAGCTGAGATGTCGGTTCTGGCTCCTGTCTCCGGCGTGATGGGGATACTGCAGATCGCAGGGCTGTGCTAATGCCATTAGGAGCTGGAGTGCAGTGACAGCGCCGGGTATTAATGACGTCCATGCAGCATTACTGCCCTGTTTTTGCATGGAATGGAAAGTCTTCGCCAGCCTCTGGTTGAAATTCACCGTCTTACCCCGTCTCAGCTGAGGCAGAGTATTTCACACGCCTGTCATTACAACGCTAACGTGCGCCCTGGAGAATAACCCGCTGTGTGCGCCAGAGTAGCTTGTGAGAGAGGTGAGACAGCCGTCCCGATCTGCTGACTTCACGGGAATATTTATGTCCACACCCTCCAGACACTCGGTGAGACCGGGAGGGTGACATCCGACGCAGTTTTTATAGCGTGCTACAGGAGAGCCGAAGGATGTGCTGGTTTTGTGTTCACCTTCAAATCAGCAGCCATATTAGTACAAAGGATCCATTTGTGGTGAGTTTACTGAGTGATCAGCTGCTTCAGCTGATCAAGTAGCTACTCGGTAATGATGGAAACCAGCAGGACTATGATGCTATTCACACTCTCCTTTGTGGTATTACACAGAGATATCAGCAGTCAGCTTTACACTCATGTGCCACTTATAGCCATTGTACAAATGAAAAATGTTTGTTATACTGTGCTTAATTCAGAAACAGTTTTATTACTCTTAATGTTGATATAAATAATTATAGCACTTCACATACTTATCCTATGCCACCAATTTAGCAGCAAAGAAGAAAAGACATTTAGTCCCATTTAAAAATATTTGGAAAGACAAAATCTTTCCACAGGAGAGAGAGAGGGGGTGGGGTGGGGGGAAACTCAATTGGACTAAAAGGCCTTTTTTCTTCTACTTCTTCTCCCCTCGTTTGCGAGCTGCAGCCTGTATTGAGCGCTTCACTCGAGGGAGTGCTGTACTAAACTTGATCCAACCGCTCTATTTGTCTGAATGCCCCAGAGACCTGCTCACTTCCTGTTGTGTAATGTTGCCTTTTCCACTCTCTCTGCTCCATTATGGGGCTCGGCCTACAACACAGAGGGAGATGGAGGAGAGAAAAAAAAACAACATTCTCCTGGCACACGGCACATTCCTTTCTCTCTCTCTCTCTCCCTTTTTAACATGTTGGTGTCCAGTACTCCCCTCCCTCTTGTTTTCTAGAAACTTCTACACGAAGTGGAATGTTTCCCTCCACCCAGCCCAACCATACAATTTGGCCTAAAATGGAAATAGTTGTGAAACCAAACTCTTAACTGTTGGGGTCTGCCGTTTCGTTCACCGATACACAGTTTAGGTATTTTACATCCCAAAGACGGGCTCGTCTATTTCTCTGCAGACTTAAAAAAAATAATTATAGACAACAGCTATAAAAAGCAAAGTCAACTTTCAGTCGATGTAGTGGAATATGGTCAAGTGGAATATGATCAATAGTTACCCATATTCAACTAGAGTTGACCATGCTGAAGAGTTGGCCTTTTTTTGGTACAGCAGTAGTCTTGAATTCAGTCCAATCCAATTAAAACAGGTGTTTAACACCATTCCTTAGCTGTGAGGGGCTGTTGTCATGCTGGCAGACACTGCTGCAGAGTCTTTATGGAGATGAGATCAGACGCTTGTGTAGCAGAACTCCTCCCTCAGTCCGTCATCCATCACTCTGCCCTCCCCCCTTCTCTCCTTCCTCTGTTCATCAACCCTGAACACACACACGCACACACACACAATTCAGCCCCCACTCCCCCCTCTCTACCACCCACACACACACACACACACACACACAATTCAGCCCCCACTCCCCCCTCTCTACCACCCACACACACACACACACACACACACACACACACACACACACACACAATGAAGCGGACAGGTACTCCTGTTTCCAAATCCTTCACCTGCCTCCCACACACACACTGTGTGCGGTCCCATTTTCACAATGCTTGTGCGCCACTCCATCTCTGAAAAACTCTCACACACAAATGCACAAAGAGCATAGTCTCACACACACACACAGCATACAGTGTCCTCCACACACACAGTTTACAGTCTCCTCCATATATATATATACACACACACACGCACACACACACACAAAATACAGTCTCTCCCCCATACACACACACACACACACACACAGCATACAGTCTCCTCCACACACACACACAGAATAGTCTCCCCCATACACACAGACACAGCATACAGTCTCCTCCGTGCACACGCACACACACACACACACACACAGCATACAGTCTCCTCCACGCACACACACACACACACACACACACACTGCGCAGTATCTTATCTCCCTCCACTACGCGCGCGGTGGGCAGCCTCCACTCTTGGCACAGGCCTGGTGTCTAACATACGGCCAGCGTCTGCGTTCCCCTCAGCCACCTGCTGCACTCCCAACCCCCCCAGAGCGCCCCGCTCCCGGCCTCCTGGCTGACAGAGGAGGGCCCAGCCAAGGAGGTCCTCTGATGAAATGCCTCAGTAATCACCAAAATCCCTCAGTCCTGCATCACGTACACACACCGCCACAACAAAAAACTAACGTGTAGTTATTTTAACACCTTTGCGATATTCAAATATCATTCAAGGAAAAAACATATCTTTTTTAAAGATATTCTATGTGTAATTTCAGGAGAGTTTTGAGCCATGTAGTGGGAAGGCCAGGTAAAGTGTGCAGTGCTGCTAGCGAGCGGTAGGACTTCACCCACTACTCCAGCATCGGCTCGGACGCCAAATCTGCCCTCTTAACCGAAGAGCAGCTCTGCGAGAGCAAGCTGTGGCGGTGGAGTCAGGCTGTCTTTTTATTTAAATTTGTCAAGTTGTGCGAACTGCAAACCCCCATATTTAGGCCCATTCCCCACCCGCCCAGCATGCGCACCAGCGGTGTACAATTACAAGCAGTCCGAAAGAGGGACCAGCCGCAGAGCAGGAGGACCTGTCACCAATGCAGCAAAGCACAGACTGTACAGAAATCCCTTATAGCCACAGCTTCTTTTAAAGGCAGAAACCTCGCACTGCTGTACTGTGACAAGGCCAGACCTACTGGAAAATAAACCCTTACATCAGCCGGTCTACAGGAGAGAGTGCCTGCTGTTTTATTCAGTTTGTTTGTGTGTGCGTGCGTGTGAATGTGGCCGAGCCCATGTAATTATATATGCGTTTGGGTGTGTGAGTGAGAGCCGTGTGTGTGTGCCCGCTCGCGGGGAGTGTTTTGACAGCTTGGAGCGGTTTTAATGGCGAGGCAGCAGAAGGCCCCCCTCCCTGCGCGTGAGGAGAGGGGCAAGGTGAGGCCCCAGTGGGCTGCCCCTCACAGCCACGGGGCAGACAGCTTGGGTTTCCCAGCCAAGCCCGGGACTCGCGCTCCTCAGGCAGGGGCAACAGGGCTCCAGCCAGACAGGCTCTCCACCGCCTGAAAATTAGCGTCCCCGCGCGCACCGCGTTACAAAAAGGCGCAAGAACGCAACTGCCGTACGAACACCCAGAAAACGAGGGTCGCCGCGCGCGGCGCGTAGCTGAGCATTCTCAGAACGGAGGCAGGCCGGGGGAAAAATAATGTCATCAAAAGCTACGCGGCAGGCGCGGAGCAACCTCAGAGGACCGTTTCACCAGATGTCATTTTTTCCCCCCCGTTCCTTTTTACATCCCTCCGTAGCGTCGGCAGACAGCGCGATCGATATGAAGCCGTCAGTCGAAGGCTTCGCGCGGCCCGCGGAGGCCGACAGGCGATACAGCTGTTCCCCAGCACAGCTGTTCCCCTCAGAGGGGAGAGGAGAGGCCCGGAGCCCAGCCCCGGCTAGGACGGCGCCGCCGACGGCTTCTCCTCCCGGACGATTATCCCCCGTTAATCAGCCTCGCCTCCACAAACCGTTTCCTTAAGAGTGCGCTTTACAATTAGGACAGTTAAAGAAGGATCGTTTAACATAACTGATTATATGTTGCCGGTAACCAGTGTGCTGATAAGGAAATCACACGCAAGCACATACACCAAAGACACGAGATAAACAACTGGAAAAGTGTGTGCGCGCCACTCAAAAAAGTGTCGGAAGTAACAGTAACTGAACACATTTACACCTTCTGGTGCAAACCCCAGCTATGTGTACACTGACATGCATTTTGGTTTGGGTATCAAAGTTGCATTTCAAAGGCAAAATGAACCCCAAATGCATCAACCTAAGCCAACTTTAATTTTACTCGAGTGTACTTTTTGTACAAGTAGTGCTCTACATGCAGCTCTCGCTGTGGGTAGATATCTTTTTCTCAAAATATCACTTCAGTATGAAGATCCTTTTTTGGGGCGACCGAGGGATCTCTGGTGCTCTCAATAGTCCTGAACAAATAGCACAAACTCTTCACATTCCCTGTCAGTATACTTCATTTTTTTTAAAAATTCTTGGAAAATTAAACGCAAAATGAAATTGTAAAAAGATTCTTGGTATTGCAACTAACTTCGTTAATTTAACATTCAGCCGATACAATATCTTTTATGTACACCTGACAACTTGTGAAGCAATTAAGAGGCATACCTGTTCCTAACAAACAGGAAGTCAGTTTCTGGAGAAGCACTAAACAGGAGTAGGTCTCCGTAAAGACATACAATAAGGAAACCATTTGGCCTTGTCTTTCTGATTCAGACAGGACTTTATCACTGCCAACTGAGTTTCTGCAGTTCAAAGTTAAACCATGACTCACAAATTCCTTGGTATTTTCCATCAATGTGTGGCAGACCTTAAGGAAAAACACCTTTCCCCCGCCCTTCCATTTCTCAGGAATGGAAGTTAAATTATACATGATTTCATATTCCTTTTTTTTATTAAATCCTGGTTTAATTTAAACAGCTTTGTTATATTTGCCAGATTTTGGGTTGGGACTGTGCAATTAAACTCATAAAGCACAAAGGACTGTAAAATAGCCATGGGTGCTAGGAGATAAAGATCTTTCACACACACCTCCCCACTCTCCCTCCCCCAGGAAAAAAAAAAAACTTCAAAGGGCTGTACTGTAACTTTGTAGCACCTTGCTGCTAAAATAGCTAGTGAGGAGACTAGCACACTGCTGCCAATACGCCAACTGCTATTAAAAGACTTGGATTCATAACGCAAATGACAAAATGCTGATATTTTACTGGCGAAAGGAAGTGCACGTTAAAATATTCCAAGAATGTGGAGGAGTTGTGCTATGTAGGAAGCAATTAACACTTCAACTGTAAACTGCCTACAGGATTAGTTTTTGACCCAAGAGTTTAAAAGACCCAATTTGTTCCTCAAAACAAGAGCCCAAAACATCAGTTCAAAAAATATTAAAACACACCCTAAACAACTAGTCAGCATTTAGGTCAAAATATAAAACTGGGATACTTTACAGAATAGGAAAAAAACTAACTTCTGGTGGCACCGTTACATTTGTGGAATATTGACCTTGTGTGATTTGTTTTGCAAGAATCGTGTCTTTATTTAAAAAGAAATCCTGATTCCTCAACGCAATTCACAGGGAGTGCCTGTCTGAACGGTTACTCAATGTCCTGCTTAACAGGACGAACAGAAGTATCTCAAAAGTATACAGCTCAACCTCCCTCCTGACGGACACTTGGCCAATATGAAGGGGAGGGAGAGAGGGAAAAAAGAACAAATTCCTCTCTCCCTGTTGGGAGGAAACTCCCACCCCTTTTTTCCTCATTTCTCCACCCTGCTGGATGGAAGAGGGGGAGTGAGAAAAGAGAGCTTAAATGCTTTGAATGATGGTGAAGAATGTTAAAAAGTGTCTGTGTGTGGGGAAGGGGGGTTGCTGGTGGGTATGGGGGAGTGGGGGGTTTGAAAACTCCCAGGGGACCCCCATCTCACAGATCTGGTATGCGTGACTGAGCATGGAGAAGAAACATCTAAACCTGGCTTCTTAACTTGAAGCAACAATGGCAACTGCTTAGACCCGGGCATTTTAACATAGGAGGCATTCATTTTAACTTCCCTGTCCATCCTGACACATTTGAATCAGGAGGGTTCATATGAAGACTGTATAATTTATTTGTTTTTTTTAGACAATAAATATTTTACTGAAGACCTATTCAGGCGGTTTCGCAAATGAGAAAGTCGCGCAAACCGTTTCATTAAAGCCACTCAGTATGTGGCTTGCATCCCTTGGTAAAAAATAATAAATAAATAAAAATGACAAGCCTACAAGATGTGCCTTTCAACCATTCTATAATTTTTGGCAGTGTGTAAACTTCCAGTAGGCATTTTCTGAATATAATGCCTTTTCCGAGTACACTCAATAAAAACTTAGCACGCTATTTTTGCGTACAGCGGCAAAAACATTTTTACATTCCTGTATTAACTTGTGTTTCTCAGGATAATATAATATTTTGCAGTGAAACCGTAAATCTAGTCGTTTGTTCTGTTTTTCCACAAAAATATCAAGTCAAACAATGGAAGTAAAAACAAGAAGCCTTTTTTCCTCCAAAACACTTCATCCTCCCCATCTTTATTATATAAATATCAACTTTCATGTTTACCGTAAGAATATAAAACAATTTAATTTGGATTTTTTTTTCTTACAAATACACACACAGTACATTTGAACACAGTAGCTTTTCAGCAGGACTCGATAGATGTTGCAGGTCGATACATCATGTTACACAGGCCTGACACGCATTCGCTTGTTACCCACGAAAAAAAATCAATCTTTTTTTGCATCCTCCTTTATTTTAAATGTTGATTTTTTTCCCCCAAACTCAGATATTCCGCCAATGAATGAATTTGCTTATCGTAAGAAGGAAGCAAATCAGAATGTTTGATACAGCGGAATTAGTCTTGAGCGAGAAACATTTGAAACGGGGTAGCCTATCTGTTAAAAAGGAAATCACTTCAATTTGAAGTACGACGCTCTGAATTACAGCTATTAATTTTCAAATCTGCTTACATAAGCATAAATACACCAGCTGAAGGACGCCTTACTCAAAGCTTGAACCCCGGGCTTTGAGGCCCGTAAGTTGCGCTAAAACAAAACAAAAAACGTATTTTGTATTTCCCCCCAATTCTGTATTTTGTCCGTCTTTGCATAAACTTGGTTTAATCCGAACTAAGAACACTGGGTTTGAAACACTTACGTTTCTATAACTGATAAGAATGTGGAGGAAATTTAACAAAGATAGTTAAAAACCCATTCTTTTCCCCGTTCTCTATAGAAAGAGGCAGTGGGGGAGGGGATATTTTCCTAGGCACAATTTGTCTCCCATTTATTTCTTCTAAAGAATACAGATTTTTAAAAATGAATTAACGAGGTAGCCAAGATATTTTAGACGAGATGCTGGGGGAGCATCAAGTAAACATAACATTTGCGACTTTTTAAAAGAATTTAAAAGTTGAGAAACAATGTCTCATGGGACAGAATAGTTTAGAAATTATATATTTAATAATTATTGTTTATTGTGTCTAACGGAATTTAAGTCACAGTTTTATTGTGCATTAAATTGAAAAATATTTAACTATGAAGTTCAGCAAACATTTTTTTTAAATTATGAAAATTCCCCCGCCCACTCACCCCTCCCCCTTTCCTCCCTCCCCTCTGTCTCCCTCTATATCTCACAAGTTTCACCTCACTTTCTCACTTTCGGTCATCTGCCACAGTCCCAGGTTTAAAACTTTAAGGCAGGGAAGCTGCGTTATCCTCTCCAGTCCCCGTTTAGTGATTTTTGTACATCCATAAAGATCGATTCCAGTCAACTGTGTCAAGTGGTCTGCAATGAGCTCAAGTCCTTTGTCTGTAATCCGCACGCACTGGCCAATGTTCAGGGTCCTGAGCTCGTGCATTTGGCGCACCATCCTGTTGATGCCATCGTCACTTATGTGGCAAGAGCACAGGGACAACGATTTCAACTGGTAGAGACCCTGGGCTATGTACGCCAGGCTTTGGTCACCAATCTTGTCGCAAAATGATACGTCCAGTCCCGACAATCTCAGAGTTCCCATAGCCAGATGCATGATGCCCGTATCGCTGATGTTGTCACAAGACCGAAGGTTAAGGCTCCAAAGACTGGTCATGTGGGACAAATGAATCATGCCGGCGTCCGAGATCCCCCCGCAAAAACTTAGGTTGAGAACTTTGAGCTTCGTCAAGCCTTTTGAGATGTGTTTGAGGGAGAGGTCCGTCAACTTTTGACAGTCTTGTAAGGTTAGGTACTCCAAGTTGAGACAACCCTCGGCCGCGCTCCGGGTCATGCCGGCCAGATGCCCGATGCCAACGTCCGACACATGCCGGCAACTGCGAAGGTTGAGACTCTTCAGTCTGTGCAAACCCCACGCAATGAGTAACAGACCCGTGTTGGTGATATTGCTGCACCCGCCAAGTTCCAGTACCTCCAAGTTTTTCAGGTATTGGGCGATTCTGCCCAGGCTGGAGTCGGTGATCTGCTTACAGAGGCTGAGGTTGAGGACCCGCAGGGAAGGGATTTCCTGTACGAAAGCATGCCCCAGGCCGTTATCCGTTAAGTTATAGCAGCCACTAAGATTTAGGCTCTCGATATTCGGCATCCCCTGTATCACGTAGCTCAGGCTGCGCCTAAGGCTGAGGATCTGCACTCTCCTGATTCCCCGGGCCTGAAGGCTGGGGAACAGGGACGGGTTGGCCCTCCTCAGATGTAACTTGGCTTCCACCCCTCGCCAGACCGACTTGTGGTAAGACGCGTCCCTCCAAGCTGTACACACTTGGGCCACTCTGCCTTTGTCCCTCACATCCAAGTAACTGAAAATCATGGCTAAAATTTCCGGGAAGAGACACGAAATGTGCGTCTCCATTTTACACACGCACAAAAAATATTGCGGTTAACCCCAGCCGTTGTTTTTATTTCAAGTATCGTCTATTGGCCAGGCAAAAAATATTTTTTACACCCTTTCCGTTTATCTTTTGATATATTTGAGTAAATCGATCAACTCCGCGCGACCCACGTGATCCGTCTGGGTTGCGCAGTAGGATTCAAATACAAAAAGCCAAAAAAGCTAGTTCCATTGCAAACCTTAACCAAAGGGGGGAAACGCAAGCTACCGCTCAGACAGCACAACCCATTTTGTCTTCAGCAAATCCTTCTCGGTCACCCGGGGGATCCAAACGGTCGTACATTTTCAAAAAGATCTTTAAAAATACTCGTTCTAGGCTTGTAGGCAAAAATCCGGGCCGGGTCGAACGTCTCTTCCTAATGCAATCGCGAAAAGAGAAAGGTTTCGGTTTGTCTTTGCGCTCTGCTCGCACGCATTGCCAAGCCGAGGGGCTTCCTGCTGCCTTTGTCTGATCTTTTCAAACTGACTTGGCAGGGCCGCCAGCACCGCGTCGCTGCGGGTGAAAAAACGGATACAAAAAAGGATAGAGTAATCTCTTTGTGAAAAATAAAAATGTAATCAGAAGCCGTATTTATAAAAGTTGTATCACAATCCACAGCGGTCTGCCCAATCGTTTTAAACAAAGGTAATTGTACTAAAACGAGTTCGGTAAGGTTTGAACTCCCCCTCTTTCTAAAACGGTAATGGTTTTGCCCAGCTCAGCTGGAACAGTAAGAATAGTTCCCCTGGAAACCAACTTCTTACAATTCAGTTCACTTTACCCTTAACCCCTTAATTGTCGAGATAAATCCATTGCTTTTTGTTTTGGTGATTTATGTTGAGTGTAATGCTAAATTGTTGTTTTTCAATGCTTTACCGTTGCAAAACACGAGATTTATGGCATCCCAATTGACAATTGTTCTGTTTATGTTTTTAAATACAATCTTTAAGTTACAACGTTCGTCAGGTAGGCCCTAAGTAGTTTCTACTTTATTTGCCTGACCTAGATAGTAGCCTAACATCTGTGATGTTGCACGAATATTTGGTTTTACATGCGATGTTTCAAGACGGGAGCATGGGAGCATGCACACCAGGTTACTATAGTCAGTTCAGTTTAATCCTTACTATCAGGAAAGCATTAAGAAATTATTTTGATAGTGATTATTAGTATTATTGTTAAATTATCCATTATATTCAAATTGCGAGTTTTAAGGGGTTGTAGCCTAATTCTGTTTAACGATTATCTTTGGAGGGTTTGCCTACAACCTGCGAGGGTGCCAGCAAGCAGCTTGCTTATTTCTACACCCAAGAAATGTTTAGGATTTCATTAGATTTATGATTGTAATTATTTATCATTGTTCATCAATTAATGTAAATTATTTTAAAATACCCCTGGTAATGGTGCACCAACCTATTTATAGTCTCCAAGTTTTGTGAAATATTCCCTGTACGCTTACTAAAACACACAAGAGAAAATATAGTGTGGAATGTGCCGAAACTGAACAGGGCATATACAGTCCCAAAGTCTGATAGCACAAGTACCCATCACAAATGATGAAAACTAAGATCAGTGGTAGTGTTACTGTTCCTCTGTTTTAACTGTGTCAGTTAGTTGATTTGGAGGCATACCCAGTGCATTTCAGCATTGGTTTGAAACAAAGCAATGTTCTTTAAAGATCTGTGAACACCCCACAACACATTCTCTCTCGCTCTCTGATACTGTGGGTGTATTTTGGGTTAAAAATTGATCCTAGTGGGAGACAGAACAGCAGCCAAACTTATTGCATAACAACAAGAGAACAAAAAAAGAAATAAAATTACCACCTTTTGGAAGTTATGTTTTTTAAGTTCTCTCAACATATAAAGATCTTAATCTACATTTGAAAGATTTTCTGTGTTTTTTTTGGATATTTTGATCTTTTTCTGTTGGGTGTTTGCATGGATGCAGTTAAATTTGTCACTCATTTTTTATTCATGTAGGTCTACTGCTCTCTGTCAGCTTTATGTAGTTTTGTCCCAGGTCATAAGATGATGGTCTGATGGAGTATTAATTTCCCTTCAGTTCGCTGTGTCACTAGCAGTGTCATGAAACTTTGCATTACACTGCCACATTAATGCCAACAACATGAATAATTTGAAGTATTATTACAAGTAAAAAGTATATTATTATAAAAATAATGATAATAATAATAATAGCAATTCAATGTATTTGTCCAGATAATTTAAAACGTATATATGTAATTTTCCCATTGCTATCATGGTTCAATTGTAGTGGACATATCCATCTGTCTCTATCTCTATTTTGCTGTCTGTATTATTTATCCCTCTATCCTTAGTCAAATCGATACACTGTCTTACACACTAGAAAGTTTTCATAAAAATGTCCAAAAGGGAAGATAAGACAGAAGTGCAATACCCACAAAATAAAAACAAAGTCTTAACAAGCCAGTTTCTGCCTATCCCAATAAATTACTTTTGAAAAACACAGCATAAACACTTTTTTTCTACACGGCGGATGAATCCGTGGCATATGAGGATGCTGTTACTTCAAGGCCTTCCTCTGCATACAGAAGGCAGAATATTGGCAATTGTTAGTTGATATGACAGGAGAGCATTCGCAGAAATTGCTGGAGTGTGGCAGAAGCGCGGAGGAAGGGAGAAGACGAGCTGCACAAACACATCAGTGTTTACCGGGGAAAATGCAACGCAGCATTACTGACAGCACCAATCCTCTTCCTCTCGCTCCCCCTTTTCCATCAAACAACAGCGGCAACAAAATCAACATGGGTGAAGAAGGAGTCTCCCCCTTTTTACCACACCAATGTGAAAAATAGAACCTCTCTGTTTTGTTGTTTCTTTGCATATTATAGGATTACACTACACCTCTAATTTATTTAATTGTTGCCCCATACCCCTTACACACATAAACTGGCAGCTACACACACACATGCACGCACACAGATATGCACACATGTTCTCTCCTCCTTTGTCTGCCGCACACAAGCACACATAGCTGGCAGCCACGCATACACTCACACACACGCACACACACGCACACACACGTACACGCACACACGCTGGCAGTGAGATCAGCCCTGTGCTGTCAGCTGGGATGCTGGCGCCTGGATGTGCAGTCAATCCTAACACTTAGTGTGTGAGAGGCTGAGAGCTTTGTGACAGGGCGGTTCGGCCCGGGTCCTCGCCGTGGCCCGTCTGACAGCGCCGCCACTCACTCCAGCTCTCCGCTGCTCCCGAAGCAGCCCCGCTGGTCCTGCTGGCTCGACTCCTCCACAAAATAATGAGAGAGAGAGGGAGAGAGAGAGAGAGAGAGGGAGGGAAAGCGGGCGACAGAGAGACAGAACTGGAAGGACAAGTGCTACATGCAAATCTGAAGGTGTAGAAAAAGGCAGCTAAAACGCCTGTCATGTGATGCGATGTGCTGATTCAGGAGAGGGTGATAATTGGATAATTGCATGCCGTGGAGTTGTGCTGATAACTGTGCTCCAGGGTTTGGTTTCCTAGGAGATGTGCTGTACCGTGTGCGTGTGTGTGTGTGTGTGTGTGTGTGTGTCAGCTTGCCAATGAAAGCAGACGCCTTGCATTGTAGGTAGATTAAAAGATGTACTTTTAATGTCAGCGCTGTTAATGCCTGTGTTTTTTCACATGATTCTTTTGTACGGAAAGGATGGGATGAGATATTCTGGATGCAGCAGTGGACACAAAGTGGTGGTGATACACTACGGTACAGGATATGCCCGTCTGATGTGGAGACCTGGTTTGGATGGGGTATTGGAGTAGCCCCTTGACATCCCCATCTATTCAAATCAAGCAGAGCCACAGCCCCAGTTGGGCCCTGTGAGGGGATCGCTGGGAAGTAGCCCCTCTGCTCGTTAAACTAGCACAGTAATGTAATAACTGTTGGGCATATGGGGAATACTGTAGGAAATAACTGCAGTGCATGTAGGGATACTGTAGGAAATAACTGCAGTGCATGTAGGGATACTGTAGGATATAACTGCTGTGCATGTAGAGATACTCTAGGATATAACTGCTGTGCATGTAGAGATACTGTAGGAAACAAGTGCTGTGTATATGGGGAATACTATAGGGAAATAACAGCTGTGCACATAGGAAATACTATTGGAAATAACGGCTCTGTGCATTCTGAATACTGTAGAAAATAACTGCTGTGCGTATGAGGAATACTGTGGGGACCTGGAAATGATCCAGTTTTGTCTCCTCTAAATTAATAAGCGCTTCCAAGATGTGTGGATTTGTATTCTGAAATCATACTTTTAGACAGTGCCCTTCCAAGCTACGTTCTACTGCTTCAACCCTACCTTAAACCCTGAAATGAGTGCACCAAAGATCATATAAGAGCTGAAAGGCCAAGCTGGTCCTGGATGGGCAATCTTACTCCGAGGTGATTCGTGAACATGTGTCCTGACCTGAAGGTGGCAGTATCTCAGTGGATAGACAGCATGCGGGGGCCCCTCAGAGTTCACCTGTACCCAGGAGTGTGGCACACAGTCAGCGCTGTACCAACGAAAAGAGGCTCTCTGAAAGAGGGCATGAAACACGGATCATAACCCCGCAGTGCATCTCATCAGCCAAGGGAAAACAACAATACCTGCATTTAATGTGGAGAAGTTTGATAAATACTGGAGTCGTGCTGGTGATACACACACGCACGCACGCACGCACGCACACGTTCACACATGCAGACAGACAGGATGACACATACACACACACAGCATGTAAACAATGAGGCAGAATGAGTGGTTTACGCGCTCAATGGTGGGTGGGTATGTAATCACGAGTAATGGTCAGTCAGTTGAAAGATATGAAAGCCTGTTGAAGCCATCGTCTATTGGACTACAGCATTTATTTTGTGAGCAGGCTATGACAAACAGATAGAGAGCAGTAAAGATAGTGAGAGATAGACATACAGAAAGAGAGAGGGAAAACTGCAGCACGGTGAAGGACCTGGACCTGCTAGGCTGGAAGGCTGTCGAAACTGCACTCTGCAAACAAGTGGAGGAGTCAAGGGCAAGCGAGCTGTGAGAAATACGCCTGTGAGCCGCTCACCCAATGCCCTCTCGTGGCGACGGTTACGCCCAGGACTGGCTCCAGCCCGGAGCGCCGACTGGCTCCCTGCCTCGCTCGCCCGACGGGAGCCTTGCCCCTCTCTCTCTCTCGCTGCATTCCCGCTCTGTGGAGGGAAAACACTCGTCAGACTCCCTGGCCTAATTAGCTCAGCTTGTTCTCTGACAGACATACTGATGGCTTTCTCTCAGTTATGGTCTTACTCAGCTTTAAATCTTTAGGGTTTAATGGTCAGTGTCTTCAAGCACTGTTGTTCCCAGTTCTCGTTTAGGGCCTGATTTACTAAGACCTTCAGCATACGACTGCAAAACCTTTTAGCATACGCAAAACTAATAACACAACCAATGATTGGTGCAGAGCAAATGCCGTGACTAATCATTGGTCAGGTTATTGGTTTTGCTTGTGCTATAAGGGTTTGCGCATGCTAAAGGCCTTAGTAAATCAGGCACTTAATGTTTTTCCTAGCTATTGTGTGGTTCTTGCTAGGTGTGTTATTGGTTGGTGTCTATATTAGTCAGACTATCTGTATGACAGTGACTTTCTCAAGGACTGCATGGTTCCCTGTTCAGTTGCTCCATTCAGGGCGATGGTGTTTTGGCAAATGCCGATTAAGCGAATAATTGTGTCTCATAATGGAGCTGTGAGAGTGGCTCGGGGAAGGGCTCGTTCTGTCCCTGGAGCTGTCATCTCTGTTTGCCACATGAACTCTGCTCTTTGGTCCATGACCCTCGAGTGGAGCCAGGGTGTGTTGCCAGTAACTAAAAATTAACTGCCATTATACTGCATGTGTCTGCTTTCTGTGCCTTCCCGCTGTATTTGAATGTACACATATAAAATCAGTTTGTGTGTGTGCGTATGTGTGTTTGTGTGTGTGTGTATGTATGTATGTGTGTGTGTGTGTGCTGGTTTATTTTTGGTTGAAGCAGCTCTGGAGCTGTCAAGAAATATCTTCTTTAAGCATCACAGTTCTTCACAAGAGAGGAGGGAAGAGAGGGAAAAAAACAGGCCCGCAGTTCCTGCTGCTGGGGTGGAGAGACAGCGCTGCTGGTGACGGAGCCACAAACATCTATACAGCTCTCAATCAGAGTAATGAAAATGTAAATAATTGATATAGCCCTGCTGGAGTACATTGTTTGCATTTGAATTAAACATTATAAGCAGGCACACTGCTTGAAAAAAATGACTAGACGTAAATAGCAGGATATGCAAACAAGTACAAAATTAAATTGCGCAGAGGCCTTTCTGTTTTTTTAAAAACTGGTTCAATAATGATCTCTGCCCTCTCATCGTTCTTGTGAGGCTTCTCTCTCTCTTGCTCCATCTTTGAGCCTTTCTTCAGAGAAAGTTAGCAGTGTCTCCGATACAGGTCAGGTTATTCAATCCAGGGTGGAATCGCCAAGCGTTCCAGGAAGTGTTAATCAGGCCAGGCCAACAGAGAATCCTCCTGCAGCTCCTAACTCCTCCCCTCACCGTGGTGTGTGTGTGTTTGAGCGGGAACTGTGTGTGTGTGTGTGTGTGTGTTTGTGTCTGTGTGTATTCCCTAGCACTGGCTTGGATCCCCAAACACTAAAGTAGTTTTTTCGCCTCCATTATTTCTGCTTTTCCATTGTGGAACTCACTTTTGATGTTTCGCTTGCTCCTGCGGTCTTGTCTCCGATCCAGAACTGCTTGGTGGTCTCAGGGTGACATGAGCCCTGCAGACCCCCTGCATGGGGGTGGGGGGTTGGGGGTGTAATCTGGAGACAGTGGGGCGCAGCTGAAAGGGGGACTGGAGCTCCGGGCATGGGACTGATGGGCAGCCAGCATAGATGGTGCCAGGGGCAGAACGGGCAGTGTGCCCAGTCCTGCTGCCTCCCCCACTGGCTGCCTGGGTGAGACCCCCCCCCCCCCCCACCCTCACCCTCACCCCCGCGGCCCCTCTATTGCCCAGCAATGGGGGGGGGGAGCACAGCTTGGAAAGGAAATAAAGGGTAGATTGAGAAGCTCGTTCTCTGTTACCGCTGCACAGATCCAATCAGGTTGACCTATATGTCCTGAAAGGAACACACTGCAGTGGCTGCGGGTGAGCAAATGGTCCTCCTCATATCATACTGTAAGACTGCCTGCTTGTGTGTGTGTGTGTGATTGTGAGTTTGCCATTATGTATCTATATCCAGGTACTTCTTGATTGAGAGACTGAGTTGAGTATGTCTGTGTATTTTGAGTAGGGGACTGAAGGAATTGGTGTATGTATGCATGAATGTGCTTTTCTGCATATCACTATGTATGTGAATGCGTCTGTCATTTTGAGTGTGTGATTGTAGTGTAAATGAGTGGGCTAAAGTGAAAGTGGGCGTGTGTTGGTGAGTGCTTGAATTTGTGGGTGACTGAATGAATTAGTGAGCGAGGGAATGGCTGAGTGATTCCCTGTATCCCAGCCCGGCCTGGCCTGCGGCACCATGATCTCTTTAGCTGTAGTGCCTGGCTCACATTACACCCAGGGTCCCCCAGGAAGACCTCCCCATTAACCAGGCCAGGTCTGTTACATGTGTCTCCAAGGGACGGTGTGCCCAGAATGTGACATTCTGTCCCTCAAAAGTCTGGCACCGTGTACATTTTATTCAGGTCAAAATATCTTGTACTTACGTCCCGACCGGATTTCTGGTGCACGGTGAAAAGTAAGCGATGAGGAAAAATAGTTGCTCCCAAATGCAGTTCCTTCATTTTACGGCCAAAATGAGAATGTTTCAATCGCATGGGTGTCAGGGGTGAAGACCTGCGTGGTCTAATCATCATCCTTTTCACTGCGCTGTAAAATCATCGCTTTCAGGAGCAACCGCTGTGGACGGATGTTATTTCTCCACGAGGGACACTGTTACAAGTCCAGACAAGGAACTCCTTTCTCAGTGGATAAAGCACGTCTGGTCTCTAAACTCTGAAGGGACTGTGTAGCACTTTTTTGTTGTTGTCTCGCTCCCCTTCTTGCAAGCAGCATCAGACTATTTACTGTGTACAAATAGACCCTGAGGGGCTTTTTTTTTTTAAAAAGCACTGGCAATACATCGCCATAATGGAGCAGCGACTGATGCAGCGCCAGTCCGCCCGTCTCTTTCCTGCTCAGTCGCCGGAGAAAGCGTATGGGCACGGGGACGAGCAGCCAGAGGGAGCGCCTCTCCCACTCCTTCACTACTTCACAGCTAGTTCAGCCTGTCTGAGTCATCCACTGCCAGCAATCAGGAGAGAGGGAGGGAGAGAGAGACGGAAGGAGGATGGGAGGGAAAGAGAGAGAGAGGGCGAGGCTGAAAGAGGGAGGAAGAGAGTGGAAGAGGCAGAAAGAGGGAGGGGCTGAGTAAGGATGTGTGGGAAAGTGAAGAGAGGTAGAAGAAAGGAGCGGAGAGAGGGTCATAAGGAACAAGCATGGTGTAAGAAAGTGAGAGGGAGAGGAGAGAGGGGGAAGAATAGGCAAGGAGGGCGAGTGAGGAGGAGGTCAGGGAGTGGGTGAGAAGACGAGGGAGACGAGGAAGAGGAGAGAGGATCGTTCTGGGGCCCATGGGATGAAGAGCACACAGAGTCTGTGTCACCCAAAGAACGAGAACAGCACTGAGATGGTGTGTGAGTTGGGGAGCAAGGGAAGTGCCAGAGAGAAAGAGAGAATGCAGGGGAAGGCGAGGAGGAAGAGAGAAAGGAAAGAGAGGGAGAAAGAGAGCTGTGTGCAGCCCACATGTCTTTGATTTGGGAGTCTGGCTGCTATCTGGGTTAGTCACAGGCAGCAGTCAGAGCAGACTTAGACTTAATGATATACAGCAGGCGCTCGCTCAGACACCTCACCACAGAGATCTGTCAGAGCTGCCATCCCATTGATCTCCCAGCGCCTGCCGCAATGCACCCTGGGACACACAGCTGGCCAACCCTCCCCCCCCCCAGTGGCCCACTCAGCAGCACCCTCACTCTGGACTTTTTGCCCAGTGAATGGGGCAGGGCAGGGTTTGGGTGGAAAGGAGGTGGCGGTGGGCAGAAGTGGACCTGTGAACATTACGACCGTGATAACTGTAAATCCAGTCTGCTACGAGGCTCACACACAGCTGTTTACGGCTTTCCGTCGTATTTTTGCCTGCGCGAGTGTGAAGGGGGTGGCGTACAGCTGTCTTTGTAGCCCATTTTCCTCTTCCATATGGTAATTACGCACGTTCAGATCCAAATTGAAAGGAGCTCTCCTGCTTTTGAGGCTTTTGTCTTTCTTGCTTGAAGTTCTCAGGTGCGGTTTGATTTACATATTTTGCAGGTCCTCTTAGACGGAGTGACTCACATCATAACTTACCCTCCCTCCAACACTGGTGTCCTTTAGTGACATCATCGCCTCCCGTGCCAGCCATTTGCCAGACCAGCATGTAAGGCTGCCTACGGGAGGAAGCCTAACACACAGCTGCTAAGTGAGGCTGGCTTGGCCCTGGCCGTCTTTTTCAGCGTGTTTTATTTATTAAGTAAAATTAGACTGGCTGCTTTCTGAGGCTACGGTCAGGGTTGCTTCTGTCTCCTTGGCCTCATGGAAAATGTCTTCCTCCACCCATAAACTCTTTTTGAGAACAGAGGAAGCTAACTGCCGCAGTTCCAGAATTGGTACTCCAGCTCTGTTTCTCGGTGTGGCCCAACATTCTGAGGGCAAGTGGGAAATGGGCACAGGGACGCTCAGATTCCATACGTTATTCCTATTCAAGCTTTAACCCCCAACACCCCCCCCCAAAATAAAATAAAATAAAATAAAAAATGTTCTGACGTACATTAAAATAAAAGTACAAAAGAATTGTATAGGAAGCCAAGGCTACAATGTCCTTCTAAGGACGCTTTGAGGAGGCTTTGTTCAGTTTTTGGCCTCAGGCCACCACAAGGGCAGAGGTACCTTAACTCTTTCCTCGCCGGAGGCTGATACCCCATAAGTAGCTACGGGGTACGCGACGTCACGCGGCTTAATGAGAGCGTTTCAGTTGTTCATTTTCCGATCTCTGACGACAGACCATTGATTTGCAACTTCCAGTAGTCAGAGAAGATAGGAAACCGTATGGGTGACGTTGACTTTGCTGGATGGGTAGATTACGCTTGTTTTCTACATTTTATCTAACGAATGTCTTTATCAGACCTTTCAGATTAAATGCATAATTATTTTTTTCCTGAAGATTGAATACGATTATATTTTGAAAAATGCATCCGCATTTTAAAGAACAGTCCTCTAAAATATTTTATAGCGAAATCGGATATTATCTTCCTTTATTGGGAGACAAAAGGCTACTTGAACAATAACGGTAATGTTGAAAACGAATGGGCAATGACATAAGCGTGTATTTCAGACATTGCTCTTGGTTTCACAGTTATTGCATCGAACTCCACAGAAAATAATTTCCGGACTAGAGGGTGGATTACTTGCTAGAGTGAGCCCCCTTGTGTTTACCAAGCGAACCACAACTATTTATTTGATCATCGACGCTATCTTTTTATGTAATGATTTTCCACATTTGCAACTCAGTGTTTATATAGCGCGTATTATAGGTACTATTTTCATGTAGCCTATATGCTACAAAATTAAAGTAAATCTGGAATTAAGAGTAAATTACGAATCTACAACATAGGCAATCATTTTTAAGTACACTTTGTGATGTGTTTGAACGTATTTAAGGAATTGCTAAATAAAGGATTTAGATGTTCATGATATTGGCTGTTTCAGGGCATTGCTTTGGGTTTTGCTCAAGAACTCTATCGCAATGCTGTCCTTCAATGTTCAGAAGTTTCCTTTAAGTTTTATATCGCTTCTTAATGACATTTCATTAAAAATATAGTATAATGCAAATGACGGTTGTTCGGTTTTCTTTTAGATGCCTGTTTCCAATTGAAACACATGAGTAGACGCGACGAAAAGGCTAAGTTTTTTTTTTTTTTTTTGTGGTTTGAGTACATACAGCAGAAGTATTCGTTCAGCAGAATGTGTGCATCATTATGCCGCAAGAGGGCAGTGCGTGTCCTTGGACGGCCGATACTTTTTCAGACTGTTCAATTAAAGGGCACATAGAACTGTTTTCATAAAATAAAAATAATGATAATAATAATAATTTCAAGTTGTAATTAATGACATCCAAGCAGCATGTGGCAACACATATTGGATAAATGGTACATGTTCAGCCTCTGTCCCAAAATTTTACATGGTATTCCCTAGCTTAGAGGTCAATTTATATACTAGTTTCATGATGATTAACCATAGCTAAGCCTGTCACATGCCCACTGACAACTGATTGGCTGATGGCTGCCATATTTTTTCTGATATGACTGTATCATTGTGCATCCAATGGCAGACTGACACAAAGACATAGTGCGCAAAGATTCAGCTTGATAGGTCAAGCAATTGAGGAGTT
This sequence comes from Anguilla anguilla, assembly GCF_013347855.1. Taxonomy (NCBI): domain Eukaryota; kingdom Metazoa; phylum Chordata; class Actinopteri; order Anguilliformes; family Anguillidae; genus Anguilla; species Anguilla anguilla. The sequence continues at coordinate 17,821,816 of NC_049207.1, read as the reverse complement.
AGAGGCATTTTTACTTGTTTTCCTCTTACAGCACCCCTTATTGGTGAAAGGCCACCTAAATTAGCATGCTGCCTCATAGGCAATCTGTCACGTCTGCCAAGTTTTGTGGTAATCGGAGAAAACATTCACGAGTTACAGCTGTTTTAGTAAAAATGGCCACGACCACAACTGTTTATTAATGTTGTTTTGAAATTTCAACATTTTTTTTGATAATTATTCGACTTCAGGCAATTTGGTTAATGGCCTAGGACAAGTTTGCGAAAGTAGGTTTTGTCAAAAATTCAAAATCTTGGAAAATCAAAATGGTTGCCTGTGTTGTTTCTTGAGGCAAAGTTGTTCATCTTAAGGAGTAGGATCTACTGACGGGAGTTATATGATTTTTCATTAACTATAGCCAAAGATATGCTCTTTGAAAACCTGCATATTTGTTATAGAGCCCTCTAATGGCTGACTAGTCCCAAATTTTAGAAGAAGGTATCAAGTCAAGAAGTCAATATACTCAGTATACGCAAGTTTATGATGATCGTCCATTGCTGAGCCTGTCAAATGGCTGCTGATATCTGATTGGCTGATAGCACCAATGGTTTTTTAGAATATATTTTTCTCATTGATGTGTGATGACCATATTGTTTTGAAAGGTCAGCATTTTTTTGATAATTATTGAGGTTGAGACTCCAGAGATTCTTTCAAGTCTAATATGGTGACAATAAGCCAAATGGCCCCAGGCTAGTTTGCAAAAGTAGGTTTTGCAAAAGAATTTAAAATGGCACATATTGAATTGGGAATATAGGTTTTGTTTGGCATGAGCCAGGGAATCTTGAAGGAAAATAATTTTGATTCTAGACCACACAGCTCAGGAGTTAGGGGTCAAAACATAAATGGTTGCATAAATGGACTGCATTTATATAGCGCTTTTATCCAAAGCGCTTTACAATTGATGCCTCTCATTCGCCAGAGCAGTTAGGGGTTAGGTGTCTTGCTCAAGGACACTTCAACACGCCCAGGCCGGGGTTTGAACCAGCAACCCTCCGACTGCCAGACAACCGCTCTTACCTCCTGAGCCATATCGCCCCATCTGGCCATATCGCCCCATAACAGCGCCACCATCTGGCCACTAGGAATCATTGCCATAACATGAGTAGTGAGGGTTTCGGGAGGGGGGTGGGGGTGGGGGTGGGGAGCATTCTTTTCAAGTTTCATAGCTCTAGGTATTACTGTTTTTGCTGCCCATACTGTTTTAGGTAATAAATATAAAAATTATAATTGAACAAAACCAAAAAAATTATTAGTAATAATAATAATAAGAATGATAATAAATAAATAAACAAAAAGCAGTGCCAGTGCCGATTTTGGCTGGCGGCCCAGAATTGGCTTCGTGTCGCCCAAGGGATGTATGGGTGGGATTCAGTCGGCGGGAATAGCAGATTTCACTGCTCAAGCGACCCCTGTTGGCCGTCGGGGGCCCCGAGCCTTGCTCTCTGCACGTCTGGGTCTCTGCAGCAGGGGCCATATGTGAGCAGGCGACTACATTGTTGGCAAATTGAACATTCCAAATTTGGGTGGGATTAGAGTTGTCAATCCAAAAAAAAGAGAGCATGAAATTAATGTGGCTTTTTCCTTGGTATGATCATGAAATGAAATACAGCAAAATGATCAGTTGTTAATTTTTTGGCAATGGTGACTCTTCATTGTTCCCTGGAGTATTTTCTTAAGGTAAATGAATAATCTGAATTGCTTTTGGAATATGTGGTTCAGCACTGTCTGCACCCCCAGGACCCAGAAGTGGAGCCATCTCTTCTGTTGATATTAACACAGGCTTATGTAGGCTACAGTAATGTGTCGGATCTAGTTACAGGCCCACTGCACATGAAGACACGGTCCCAAGGGTTCTAGATATTCATATTACTCTTTGTTATTCTCATATTAGTGTCATTTGTTTTGGCAAGACACTTTACCATGCCAATAAAGGATTCATTTGAGCCCAGAGTCCAATGTATTTCATCTCAAATTTGCCAAGAATGTCTTTGGCAGATTCACTCTAATATGCAGTGCCTTCTAAAAGTATGGGAAATGTAGAGTGAAATTTGTTATTTTTGCTATGTGCTTAAGGCATTTTCATTTGAGATCAAATGATGAATATGAGACAAACGTACAGACAATCAGCTTTTATTTAATGGTGTTTACATGTCTGTATGTAGGACGGAGTGTAGCACAGTGGGTAAGGAACTGGGCTTGTAACCGAAAGGTCGCAGGTTCGATTCCCGGGTAGGACACTGCCGTTGTACCCTTGAGCAAGGTACTTAACCGAAATTGCTTCAGTATATATCCAGCTGTATAAATGGATACAATGTAAAATGCTATGTAAAAGTTGTGTAAGTCGCTCTGGATAAGAGCGTCTGCTAAATGCCTGTAATGTAATGTAATGTATGTTCTACAACTTTGCAGAAGCACCTGTTTTGTGTTGATTTCCCCTATTTTCAGCTGTGCAAAAGTTAGTTAACAGATTAATTTAAAAGTAAAGCAAAGCAATAATGTCTAATATTTGGTTGCGTAGCCCAAATGTACAACCAATTTACATCACCAATTGTTTGGTATCTTTGAAAATGCCTTTCCAATCCTTCACTGAAGCCACTTTCAGTTGATCTTTGCTTCTGGGGACTTCTGTCTTAAGTGTCCTCTACATAAAGTGAAATGTATGCTCGATTGGATTTGAATCAGGTGACTGACTTAGCCAGTCCAAAACCTTCCACTTTTGATGAATGCTTCGGTTGCATAAGCAGTTTGTTTGAGGACATTGTCTTGCTGCAGGATGAAATGCCGGCCGATGCTGCTGGAGTTTCTTTGTACATAGTCAGACGAAACCTGTCTGTACACTTCCAAATTCATCGTACTGCTGTCATCCTCCATTGCATCATCAATAAAATGAGTGAGCCTGTTCCAGAAGCAGCCATACATGCCCAAGCCATGACACTACCTCCACAATATTTCACAGATGAGGAGTGCTTTGGTTCATGGGCTTTCCCTTCCTTTTCCCACACTTTCAACTTTACGTCGGCTTTGATGAAGGTTTATTTGGTCATATCTGTCCGTGAAACTTTGTCTCAGAACTCTTCAGTCTCATCTCTGTATTCTGTGGTGAATTCTAATCTGGCCTTTCGATTCTTGCTGCTGATGAGATGTTTGCATCTTCCTTTATTATTCTGCTCTCAGTCTTCTGTTTTATGGTGGCTTGTGATATTTTCACTCCTGCCCTCTGGAGACTGCTGATGATGTGGGTGACCGTTGTTTTAGGGGTTTTCCTCACAGCTCTTAGGATTCATCTGTCATCAAGACTAGACACTCACTGCTCTTGTATGAGTGAACAATCCTTGCTAAAGGAAACACCAGCAACAATTAACACCAGTGAGTCATCTGTTGACTTACTTTTGCACAGCTGAAAATGGGGGGACTCCAGCTGTTTCTGTAAAATGTTAAAACATATATGCACGTAAATACCCTGAAATAAAAGCTAATAGTCTGCACTTTTGCCTCACATTCATCTCTTGATCTCAAATCTTAAATGCCTTAAGTATATAGTAAAAATAATGAATTTCACTCTATCATTCCCATACGTTTGGAGGGCATTGTAATGCAATTCACCAAAGATATTACTTCTGACTGCTTAAGTTGAGAAAATACATAATGTCAAAGGCAACAGGGCTTCTGCTGTATTTAATATTACTCGTAATGAATAACACAGGGATAGACATCTGACGTAGCTGCGTATCCAGCATATTTAAAAGCTGTCCTGGCGACGACTCCCGCGTTAAAACAGATCACTGCTTTGAAGGGTGTGTGGATTACGAAGGATGAAAGGCTGCTCTCGAGCCCGCGCTTTATCATGCAGACGCCGTTCGGAAATCGAGTGGCGTCTCTTACTAATTAGCCACTACTCTGACCTGGCCGCGTACCGCAGTGAAAAGAATATTAAAGAGCAGGAAATTAGCCGCTTACCTGTGTGGACCTTCTCGTCTTGAAATGGTTGAAGCTGTTAAATCGTTTTGACATGTGACGGGATGAGCTCAGTCTGTTTTTACAGCCGGTACAACCTGTAAATTCACCAAAACAATATTGCACTGGCAGCTCATACAGAAGGACAGGCCGTAGCCACCTCCTCTCAAACACGCATTACGTCTTTAAAAAAATTTTTTTAACTGTAAACTAGCCTAAATTGATTTGACATAGTTTTGTTACCAAAGTTTTGTCATAGTTTTGTTACCAAAGTTTCACAGAAAGTAGGCTAAATATAATTTATATTTATTCATAAATCCACTCTAATTTTAGAAATCATTCGTTTATCGGAATATCTATTCTCTTTTGTGGGTAATGTCATTGTATAGACTGATTTATATGCTTTGAGATTTTATAAAGGTTTTAAATAAAGTGGTAGTGAAGCGTTTGGCGCTTTGCTTTTATTTTCATAACTAGAGAAGATTAGCGTTTTCACAAAGCACTCACGTTTATTCAAACAAACCATTCTAGTGGCGGTAAAAAGGATTATACGCACTTGAACTGGGAATACTGGACAGAATACAGAAATTTTCCAATTCGTTAGTTCCATTGTTACTCTCTCTCTCTCTCTCTCTCTCATTAACATGACATGACTTATTCGTTGTTGCCTAAGCATTTTTAGAGCGAAAACATAATATAGAACCATCACTCATTCCTCCAAATTAAAATAAAATATATAATACTATGACGACAAGTGGTGAGTGGAGGTTCCTCCCATGCATTTTTCTTTACACTTTAAAGCGACTGCACATCAGCTCATGCCGAACACTGAGCACTTTAAACGTTCTGGCTGTAATTCGCAGTTAGGCTGCTACTGTGAATCTCGATGATAACGGCCAAATACGAAAATCGCAAGATATTGTAACCCTATGTCACTGAACCCTGTGTGTCCGCGCGCGCGCTCGCGTGGGTGTGTAAGTGATATGGGCTGCTCCAGAAGTCCAGGGAACAAATCCAATATTGGTGACTAGATTGCTTCCCTTGGCCCTGTTGCAAACGTTATAACGGACCGCTGTCTCTGCCCATTTGGCGTTTTTCAATGTTTTCTTAACACTCCGGTGGTCCCCGTGCTTTGTGAAATGACAGAGACGGTTCGTGTTCTTCTACATCGTCCCTCCCATTGCCTATTTTATGCTAAGCAAAAAGGGGACAAGGGGAGGGAGGAGAAGGAAGGGAGAGTTGAGAAAAGAGAGCGAGTTGAGGATATCGGAGTGTAATTGAGAAAGTGATCTGAGTCAGTAGGAGGAAGGACGGTCGTACCGTACGGAATAAGTGATAGTTGCCTTATTTTTATGACTCTAACAAGTATTTTTGTCACCTCTCGTTCCTCGATTAGACCATTCCCATAATTTCAGAACTGGTTCATAACCATTTATGATGAAGATTTTTTTCCCCTGATGTCCGAATTTATATTTCTCTGACATGGACTCTCCTCTAGACAGCACTGGATGAGATTTTTGGTGGAATTAAGATTTATGTAGAGACGGGCTTGCGTTAGGAAGGCTTAAAATTAGGACTTAAAATCGAGTTAATGCATAAATGCAAAACGAGTAAAAGCTTACACAAACAGTACAACCGCTCATCCTGATAGCACGGAGAGGCAGTGTTTGCCAGTGGCACTTGGTTTCTAATTTTTTTTTTTTTTTTTAACCAAGCAAAAGGAAAATTACAATTTTACCTTTTTTCTCTGGTGGTTTCAGAAGAGGAGTGCTACGTTTCTACCTCTGGTTCAAGGGGACATGAATACCAGGATGACCGAGGGGCAGTGTACCAGTGTTGGGATACACTTACTATTGGTCGTCGCACTCATTGCCTGTAGCTCACAAGTGCTGGTGGATGCGAACTCTTGGTGGTAAGTCAGAATTTTCTTAATAAACGTTACATAACTGAACGACAGAAAAAGATTGCTTAATACATTGATTGTCCTGAGTTTTTCATGCACTGAGATTGGCTGTGGTGACATATAGGCATGCAGGTACGATTCAGTGACGTATTGCATCTGTGCTAGAGTCTCGAGGCGCCGAATGCAACAGAGAAGCCCAAGACAAATGTGAGGGTTTGTCAAAATATTTACCTTGCAGCGGCGGGGCACAAATGGTCAGGATTTGGAAGGAAAGAAAATTAACGTTTAACAAAAATACAAATAAAAAAAAAACATTTTATTTCTTTTTGTTTTTAAGTGGCTGCTTTGACTTATTATACTGTATCACAGTACATTTAGTGCTCTTGATGTTCCATCCGAAAAAGCGCACTTCACTCAATAGCCTTAGCACTCTGAAGGCTGTTGAATGTAATTAATGTGCGGAATTTAATCGCAAAAATCACAGACTCGCCGTCATACGATAAGGTATTCATAACTATTAAAGTGGCCACTCATCTGAACGTTCCTATTCTTTGAGATTTACCTTGTATTTTCAAGTCGGTATTTAGGCTATATACCTTAATTCCAGTTCATTAAAACTTATATAAACATGGTGTCAGTTAAATTTAGACGACTGTGTTTCGAATATTCTTCATATTTATTCACTAACATGGTGTAACCTCTGAGCACGGATATATATTTTGTGAAAACAAGTTTGACACAGAGTAGCTGTGTGTTGTTTTGGTACCACGTGTGTCAGTTACCTCGACCCATGCCTAAAATTACACCGAAATATTACCTGTGCAACGATTACATTTTACAGTGATGTCATTGTGTTTTTCGTCAACTGTGTAAAAGCCATGTATTGTATAGCTACCATTCGATTGAGGCTATGTCGTTTGTCACATTAAAAAAATATCAAATCTCTCTCTCGCTCCCTTTCTCTCTTTCTCTCTCTCTGTCGTTTCGCTTTTATTTTGCAGGTCTTTAGCAATGAACCCTATTCAGAGGCCGGAGATGTACATCATCGGCGCTCAACCGCTCTGTAGTCAGTTGAGCGGACTTTCCCAAGGACAGAGAAAACTGTGTCAGCTGTATCAGGACCATATGGTGTATATAGGCGAGGGGGCCAAGACCGGCATTAAGGAATGTCAGTACCAGTTCAAACAGAGGCGATGGAACTGCAGTACGGTGGACAACACGTCCGTGTTTGGACGAGTTATGCAAATAGGTAAACAGCGCAAAGTTTACTTGTTCGTTTAACATTTCGCTAATTTATTCATATTTCGACACTTGTCTACAATGATTAATTTTTTTCCCCTTTCCGTTTTGACATGTTGATTTTATGTTGCGTTGTCCTCAATTAGCCACGTAATGTGAGCATATTTACAGGGGCCAATTTAATATTAGGGTATCTACCTTCAGTATACATTTATTAGTACACAGAATAACTAGCCTACTTGTTTTTCTGTGTTTCGTTTGTGATATTTTGCCTTCTTTATTTATTTTATAAGTTATGTTAGATTGGGCAGTCAAAAGTTGAGACGGTATTATTGTGGAAATGCGGTAACTGCTTCTGTCGACCTTGATAAACCATCGACAAAAAGTCTTCGCTTTCGACAGCTGGGTGTTAGTTCCGTTCGGCAGGGAAACGGGGTGTAAGGTGTCTTTAAGTCCAATGCGGATGAGGTGGGCGAACCAAGCGACCCCCTCCTTTCTCGTTCTAAATAGCAAAGGAGTTATTTGCAGTCAATCGCGAGGTTTATATTGAGGTGTTAGCCCGCCATTGTCTGCAGCCCCTTTTGAAATGCAATTACACGATGACACGAAGTCGGGAGATCCGGGGTTCTATTTGAAGTCTCGGTCCAATGGCCAATAAAATGCCCTAAGGCCGCAGACGCGCTGGCAGAATATGTAACCAGTGCACGTTTTATGAGCGTACGTAACCGAGTAAGATGACGTTTCATGTGAGTTTTCGAGAGTGTGGCTTCGGCTGATACTGGCCGCCACTAAGCAATATTCTACATAGTTTCAATCAAGACTTATCAGTCCTTTAGTGGTCAGATTTACACCTTAATAAGTAGTAAACACGGCCAAATTAATAATATTATCCAGACGGCAGTGTACGCGGGTTAAATTCTTAAATAGGGAAAGTATTTATGAACTATGGGTTCTGCATTCCAGATGACTTATTCTGAAAACAAATATTCCAGGTAACATATGTAAAGCAGATGGAAAGTGTTTGAGGAGCCATACATTGGTACATACTTATCTTTATGTTTTGACAGCCAGCACTCTAAAGAATTCCTGAGTTTCTTACTCACAATATCCAACGATTAGGAACATTTTCACTTGACATCAAAATACACTCATAGGTTGATTCGTCAAAGTAGTTACTACCTTTTTATTAATTTTTGTTAATGAAGGAACAAATATGTCAAGAGAGGTTCAACATCACTGTTCTGTTGCTCTAAATATTTCTCCCTTGCTTTGCTATTTTTTTTAAACGTGGGTTAAAGCAATTTTTGTCTTTTTAGATTTTTAGAAAACTGTATGCATTTTTCTTTTTGTAATCCCAATAATAAGGTCACCATGTTTCATTGTGTCAAATTGTATACTAACACTGTTTTCATGCATTATCAAGTACTTATTGGGATGTAGTGTTATTGGGTTAATTTGCTGTATTAGATATGATCATCTTTACTTATTAACTAAAGTCGTGACACATTTTCAAACATATACATTTATAAAACAACCATCTATTTTTAATTCATAGTTCTGTTTAAAAGCATCAAAACCTTACAGCTTTGTTCTGCAAATCTTTTTATATATATATAAAAAGGGTTGGCAGTCATTCTGCCTTCCTTATGTATTTTTAGTTTTTTATTTAGTCTGGCAGAAAACAGAGAGGGTAACACATAAAGATGGTATAACGGTACGGACAGTGCCATGGTGGAGCATCGAACCCATGGCTGCACAGGGAGATTCATACAGATTGATAGTTGGCATTTTCTACATGCTTAAGCAAAATTATGTTAAATCTTAAACCTTTGTTCTTCTACGGAATGCATTGGGCTGGGATGGAAAGCAGACCATCTCAGCACTCCCCTAAAACACTCATTTACTGACCCCATTATCCACGGTGCATCTCGCACTTTATCCATTTATCCAACTGGATATTTGCACAAGCCATTCAGAATAAATATCTTGCTCATGGGCACTGTAGCAGTGACAGAATCAAACCTGTAACCTTCTGGGTTTGCTTGTTTTTGTCTGCACTTTTTAAGGACACGTGCTATATTTACACATTGTATCTTGACATTTTGTGGCTTTTACTTTGAAAAACAAATTCCATGGCTACTTTTCACTCATAAAATGAATGCCTTGTGGTTTGAGGAGGTGGTGTTTTTGTGGAAACGGAAACGGATGGAGCCTGACAGTTTTATCGGCGTATTCAGGCCTGTTTCTCCCCCCTGTTTGCCTCTGTCAGGGAGCAGAGAGACCGCCTTCACCTACGCCATCAGCGCGGCGGGCGTGGTGAATGCGGTCAGCCGGGCGTGCCGCGAGGGGGAGCTGTCCACCTGCGGGTGCAGTCGGGCCGCGCGACCCCGTGACCTGCCCCGCGATTGGCTGTGGGGCGGCTGCGGCGACAACGTCAACTACGGCTACCGCTTCGCCCGGGAGTTCGTGGACGCCCGCGAGCGGGAGAAGAACTACCCAAAAGGCTCCGAGGAGCACGCGCGCACCCTCATGAACCTGCAGAACAACGAGGCCGGACGGCAGGTGAGTCCACCCGCGCCTCTGCGGCCTCCCTCTCCTTTTGTCAAATAACCCTCCATATCCGCTTCTGTTTCTTCTCCCATTTTTGTTGCTAATCGCAGGTCTAAGCCTGTCCGATTGCTTCTGATTCCCCATGCAATAAACAACGGCATGTGCGTCCCAGCTGAGCTGGTTAGTTATTACGCTGGAAGATTGCATTCCCGCAGGCACCCAACTTGACCAGAGGAGTCGCTATTGTGCAGTGAGGTGGAGAGTACCCTGCTGACTGCTGTAACAGTGTAACAGGATTTAACCTGAGCTGTGGGGCGCACTGCCCAGGGAGATACTGCTTTGACAGGATGTGTCAGCTGAGAGTCCCACCTTCTCCTTTCATCTTTTCAATCCCGCTCGAATTTGGAATACCATGGTTCTCTTCCGAAACACGCGCCTGCCAGCCAGCAGCTTCTTTTCACACCCTAGGCCGCACATACGCCACGGCCAGCAGGAGTCGCTCTAGCAATGAGCAATGCTATATGCCTACTGACCGTATCCCTCTCATATCCCTGAGTGATGCAAAGCTAATTATGTGCCGCCACTGTGGGGCTGTCGGCTACAGTCAGCACTGGGTTGGGTTCGATCCGATACCGTGGTGTTCACTCATGCGCCGCAAGTGCAGCTTTTGTCGAGTGAGCTACCCAGCAGCCCCCCGTGCATATTTATGGTCTTTTGAGGTCTACAGGGTCTGCTGATTTTCATTGCGTTACTGAACCATGAATTCATTAACTCAAGCAGTTCATTGCACAGTTAACTCACATGGTTACCTCAGACATTTATTGCCAGTTTTAAGGTAAAAACAATTTGTCTTCCACGTTGGGCACTTATGGGAATTTCAGCCCTGCACATATTCTGCATTTTAACTGGAGGAGCTCAGTTGGATTTTGATTTTGGAGATTTGGGGCTGGCATGTGGGTCTAGTTTTTCTGGCTGAGGGTGCTGAGTGTTATTTCTGGTCCAGGATACTGACAGTCCTACTGTAAAGGCCTGGGTGCTGCGGTGACTGTAGGGGGCTTTGAGGTGATGGGTTTGATGTTTGAGGCTGTGGCACAGTCTGGGCCTTTAGCTGGACTTCTGAACTAAGTGGGGAAGGGTACTGGCTGCTGTGCAGCTAGGCCAAGGAAAGACAGAACTTGAAATGAATTCTGCCTTTCTCTGTGAATAGGTTTAGCAGACAATGAGAGAGAGGGAGACAGAGACAGAGAGAGTGGGGAGTAGGGGTTGGGAGTGGCTGGGTTTGTCGTTTTTTTCTTCTTCTTTCATTCTAAGTGGGTTGAGGCCCAGGATCCAACCACATATGGTCAGCAGAGGCAACAATATTGGTGACTTCTAAGATATCAATTAACTTTATTGAGCTTCTTAATTGTCAGGTTTATTTTTATTTGAGGTCGACATCTGAATGACATCAGAGTAGGAACCAGTGCCTCACTTAAACAAACAACGTAGCTGACTAACAAGGGGGACCATGACTGAAGCCTTGTAGCCCAGCGTCCGCCCAAACCAAGCACAATAAAAATCAATAAACAGACACACGGCAGAATGTTTGTGTGCGGGAAAGGCGCTCTTAATTGCCAGGGTGGGGGATTGATAATTGATTGGAAGTGACCAAATGGCCACGCATTGAGGCTAACGCCCTTGGAGTCCGGGAGGTCACAGGGTCAAAGCACATTCCTTTTGGAATGGGGGCTAAAGCCCTGGACTTGCAGCTCTGTGTTAAAAGACGCTTTCATGGGGTGGGGTGGGGGTTGCAAAGGAGTAATCTCTCTTTCGTTGGAATTACTCCCGAGTTTAAGGTCCTCTTAAATAGGGTCACTGAGATAGAAAATCCAAGGGAACTTGGATATAAGAGCCCTTTGAAATGATGCTGGCTAACCCCCGTCGGGTTCACCAGCTCGCCGTTTCGGCTATTGTCTGTGCGCAGGACTCCTTTCCTTCTTTCAGGCCGGCAGCAGCTGGCTGTCTGAGGTCGGCGGAATAGCGGGCCAGGTCCAGTTGGTAGCCGGTGAGATCTTTAGCCCCATGTCCTGGACCTCAGTTTTGCACCCGTGCCCATCCCCCCTGCACAGAGACGGGAGTGAGGCTTGGCCTCTTGACACGTCCAGATGGGCCGTCCCTGTGACGGGCGGCTTATTGCTCCCCGGAAAGCGCTGGAACATGTCAGTCAATCCAGGGCGATAGCGCAGGACGCAGGAATGTCCGTGCTCTTCCCCCAAAATAAGCGACAGAGCCACCCCGAGGAAGTATCATCGCCAAAGTAGCTTCGTATTCTTACTAGTTCTCAGGAATCCCATTTGTTTTCAATGGGCCATCTTCAGCTCTAATACCTCCAGCATGTGTTTTCCAGTAAGTGCGTTTATTCAGGGTGTTTACAGAGGAGAGCGTTCCCCTCTCATTAAAGAAACTTCCAGAGTTGCGTTCCTGCCCGGAGTTCCGAGAGGTTAAAGAGGTCAAGGCTTGGATTGGACGGTGCTGGCTGGATGGTCCCGGCGGGGGCGGGGGCGGGGCTGAGATGGAGGAGATTACATCTTTAGCATCAGATCAGAGTTTCGGTTTGCGGAGGCCAATGAGGCGCAGCCGGCTTCAGATACCTGTCCCCCAGCAGGGGACTTCGAGCCTACCCCCCCCCCCCCCCCCATTTCGAGCTTGGTAGATCACAGCCGGAGATCAGTGCTCGACAGCTGGAATTTTTTTTTTTTTTGCTCACGCTGGACGGAAGCTGGGCTCTGTGAAGACGGGTGTGTGTGTGGGGGGGGGGGGGGGGTAGGGGGTTGTTTCACTGGTTTGTTTGGCCCGGCAGGCAGCGGGGCCCTTTCTGTTGGGCTTGTTTGCGGGGGATTTGTCGTGCTTGGCGGGGCCGGGGCCTTTGTGGTGGAGTCAGGAGCGTATCGGAGGGCCGAGCGCGGCCCCTGAAGCGTCTCAGCTTAGAGGCGTGAGCCCCGGCGACGGGGAGGGACCTTACAAGGTTCCGGTTCTGTGGGTCACAATGGCTCCCCCTCCCACGGCTGTCTGCACCGAGGAGCTCAGCGGAGACGGCTGCAGCTCAGCGTCTCAGCCACACAAAGCAAACTGCAGGGAGCTTCCTCTCTCTCTCTCTCTCTCTCTCTCCCCCACTCTCTCTCTCTCTCTCTCTCTCTCTCCCCCACTCTCTCTCTCTCTCTCTCTCTCCCCCCCACTCTCTCTCTCCCTGGCTATCTCTCTCTCTCTCTCTCCCCCACTCTCTCTCCCCGACTATCTCTCTCTCTCTCTCTCTCTCTCCCGCCCCTCTCTGTCTCTCTCTCTCATACACACACAGACACACGCACACATATAGCACCCACCTCATCCCCCTGACACACGCACTATACTACACACACCACACACAACACATACGGATAAAAACACACACGGAAAATATGCAACACAAACCACACACCCGCAGATGCGCGCACAGATGCAGACACGCATATACAGATGTCGAAACTGACAGGAATGTGAGGAGAATTGAAAAGGGGAAACGTCGGACACATTTCACCAAAGCGTTCCTGTTTCATCCTTTCTGAAACTTAAAATAAAAGCCATCTGGACGCTGCTTTTCTGACGTGCTAAAATATAGTCTCTTACTGGTCTGACAGTGTAGGATTGTGAGTCTATTCATCAGTAAGACCACGAGCAGAGCAAAGCAGTCCTATAACTCAGCAGCACACGCTCGGTACTGATGTATCACGTTGAGCCTTTTTATATGAATCCTTGGTTTTCTCCATGATGGAGTTTTTTGTATGAATTTGTGTAAGTATTTGGTGATTCCTCCGCTGCGTAATCCCCCCCACCTCCCGGGCTCTTGTTTACCCAGCCTCCTCTCTGTTGCGGCGGCTCTTATTGTTCCAGCGCTCGGGGGTTTGTCCCTGAGAGAGATGGACGGGCCCTGCGGCGAGCTCCGGTGTCGCTGCGCCCAGCGGGTAGGGCCGAACGCCCGGCAGGGCTGGCCGTTTAAAAGGAGCCCGGTTCCGCTCTCCTGCCCGCGATCAGGCGCTCTCTCGCGGGGAGGGAGGACCTCACTGCGGCGCGGCGCGGCCTCACCGTGCGGTTTTACGGTTCGTTAGGGAACGCGTTCTATCATTTTGTTTTGTGATGTGGAAAACTTGAAAAAAGAAAGATGAATACGGCTTTGTTTTCTGACACGCTGATAGGTTGGGGTGAGACCTAATGCTTCCCATGGTTTTTATTTACAACAGCATCAGGGCTCTCCAGAGTTCCAGGGGGGTCGGGAGGTCAAAATCTGGTGTGCTAGGTGCTGAGTGGATACCCTGTGTACGTGTGTGTGTGTACGTGTGTGTGTGTGTGTGTGTGTGTGTGTGCTTGTTTGGGGGAGGGGAGGGAGGGGAGCAGAAGGGGGGTAGAAGGGTTTGCTACAGGAAGTGTCTCAGGTTATCAGGAGATGCTATGAGGAGATAGTGGGTGGCATTACCCTGAGTAAGAGAGAGAGAAAGAGAAACAGAGAGAGAGAGAGAGAGAGCATGAGAAATCCAGGAGCAGAGGAAGTGTATTGACATCAGTCATCACCCCACCACTTTCCTAGTGGGCTAGCCAGGTGTGCAGGTGTGCAGGTGAGGCTGCTGACAGGGCGTGAGCTGAAGGTGTGAGAGCTCTGTGTGCAGGTACAGGTAAGCAGCGGAGTGCTGTGGACGAGCCCTGGGGGCCCTCGGGGTAGGGGGGTTTGGGGGAGGGGAGGGGAGGGGTCTCATACTTGAAAGCCCTGTGGCGGCTCTTAAGCCCCTCAGCAGCGGGCTTGTTAAATGGGGGCCGGTGAGGTGTGAGGCCGAAGCCACCGAGGGCCCCTCGTGAAGGCAGAGCGGCCCCTTTGATGTGGCCATGCCAAGCGCACGGGCGAAAAACGCCCTCCGGACACAGACACAAAGGACACCGCGGGACCTTTTAAAAGGCTGAGCACAGACAGGGAGCGCATATCTGTCTGCAGTCGGGATGTGGGGGGGAGGCGAGGCTGGGGGGGTGGGAGGTGTGGGGTGCCCCCCTAATCAACTAAAACAACAAGAGAAAAGCAGGAGTTAAAACTCAGACTCATCTGCTCAGAACGCAGGGTTTAGAGTTGGGAGAGTGTGTGTGTGTCTGTAGGTGTGTGTATGTGTCTGTAAGTGTGTGTGTGTGTGTGTGTGTGTGTGTGGGGGGGGGGGGGTTATTGGCTGCTTGACCCACCCTTAAATCAGAGAAGAAAGGAGAAAGCAGTGATAAGACGCTTGGATTAGTGTGTGTGTGTGTGTGTCTGTGTGTCTGTGTGTGTTTTGGTGTGTTAGTTTCCTTTTCAGATATGGTTGGGATGCGCTGTTGTGGCTCCAGCCTCCGCAAACACGTGTTGATGCGTTAGCGTCGTTTGTCCTCCGTCAGGCTCCAGCGCAGTCTGTTCAGCGCTCTCTTTGTGGGGTCTGAATGTGCGTTTACAGGCCACTGCCGCGGCCCCGCTGCCGCTAACAACGCGAGCCGCCGTGAATGGAGGCCAGACCACTTCCACTGAGCAGGCCCGGTTCACTTACTTTATCAGGAATCTGTTGCAGATGCTTATCTTTATTCAGCTTAACAAACGGAATCCATTATTGTCACTGCATTTAAAGATCTTCTGAGGTCCATTTGCTGTTTCACTATGGAAATTTTAACGAGGTTCACATTGCGATTTTGGGGAAGGACAAGGAAAGAGCATGTATGAGAGTCAGAGAATATAGCCTTACTGTCTCTTCCGCCTCACAACTGGAATGTCTCCTCCCACAGTTGGGAGCACAAATGGTGTTCAGTAGCTGGCCGTTTGAAGATGGCGGGTTTGGGAAACATTTTTTTTTCTCTGGAGCAATGTTCCATTGCTTTAACGTTCTCCAGTCATGCTGCTGGATCTTAATGTAGCAGGTTGGGTGCTACATGGTCTGGTGCCTACAGCAGAAACATTGCCCTGCTTGGGTATTGAAACCTCAACCTTCTGGTTTCAAAATGCCTCTCCAGACTGTCCAGGCTCGGTGTGTGTGAGTGTGATGAGGTGCTGGTGTGTGAATGTGATGAGGTGCTGGTGGAGCTTCGGTGGTGCTGACCTGCACTCATGCGACCCCTGCAGTGCTTGTGATTCTCCTCTCGCTGTCTCTCTCCCTGCTACTTGAAGGCCAGGGTCTCCGGTCTTTGGTCTGGGGTCTGAACTGTTTGTTCTTCTGCAGGTCTGGACAGCTCACCAGTGTCTTGTCTGGACTCACTGATAGCTGGTCTCAACAATATGAAAGATCCGTCTCTCTCTACAGGTGTAATGGCAAAATGAGCTCATTGCTAAACAAAAGTGGTTGAATACCAATGCTGAAGAAATTGAGTTGGGTATATATATATATATGTATGTGTATTTAAATATGTACATGTATATTGTTAAATGTAAGAGTAAAGTTTATTTAGAGTCGTTTTTCTGTGTTGGAACAGCTGGGGGTATTAGTGAATAAATCAGCAGGTGGTCTGTCTGGAGTCTCAGCTGATTGCAGCATTGTGTGTATTGTGGGGACGTTTGGCCATTCACTCCTTTGTTTCTTAAGTGGTCAATCTGCTGGTCTCATTCAGTGGTATGTAAAGAGACCAGTCTGTGGACAGTGACTATCCTCTCAAAGAGGAAGTAGCTGACTGTTGAAATGCACACCTTTAGGCTGCAGTTCATTGAATCAGCCAGAAGGGGTCAGCATTGCATCAATAATCATTGAAGGAACCACACTGCTCCAGGAACAGTGTCTCATACATGATTCACTCTCTCATTCCTTCCCAGCCTCTCTCTCTCTCTCTCTCTCTCTCTCTCTCTCTACCTAATTCTTTTAAATGCCTTTTAGTGTGGCCATTTCAGATGCCCTCTCATTAAACACAGTGATTGACTGTATCTTAGCAAGTGCTTTGAAGATGTTTCGGTGATTGCAGTTGAGTTAGTTGAGAGCCATCAGTTGAGTGCAGTAATATTAATTTACCATTTCCTCAAAATGACTTAAATGGAATCTCAATGCTTCTCTCTCCCTCTCTCCCTCCCCCTCTCTCTCTGTCTGACAGGCTGCGTATAACATGGCCAACGTGGCCTGCAAGTGCCACGGTGTGTCCGGCTCCTGCAGCCTGAAGACCTGCTGGCTGCAGCTGGCCGACTTCCGGCGCGTGGGCGACTTCCTGAAGGAGAAGTACGACAGCGCGGCGGCCATGCGCATCGGGCGCAAGGGCAAGCTGGAGCTGGTCAACAACCGCTTCAACACCCCCACGCCGGAGGACCTGGTCTACATCGACCCCAGCCCGGACTACTGCCTCCGCAACGAGACCACGGGCTCCCTGGGGACCCAGGGCCGCCTCTGCAACAAGACCTCGGAGGGCATGGACGGCTGCGAGCTCATGTGCTGCGGGCGGGGCTACGACCAGTTCAAGACCTACAAGCACGAGCGCTGCCACTGCAAGTTCCACTGGTGCTGCTACGTCAAGTGCAAGCGCTGCACCTCCCTCGTGGACCAGTTTGTCTGCAAGTAGGGGCGTGGCGGGCTGGACGGACAGAAGGGCATGGGGCTGTGCTGGGGTGGGGTGGGCTGAGGAGACAATAGGCAAGGAAGAGGAGAAGCAGAGTACATGAACTTAAATAATAATAATAAATAATAAAGTATATAATTTAGTAAACAAACAGAAGATAATAATTTAATAAGACTTTGTATCTTGGTTCGAGCGCACGAGAAAAGGGAGGGGAACTTTGAATGGCACGACACAAGGATAATAAGGTGCCGTTTTCTTTCCTTGTTTCTTACATCTTGGTTGGCTCCCTCCGAATTTCCAGGGGGCAGACCGTGACCTCTCTGGTGGGCTGTGGGACATGCCCTTG
This sequence comes from Anguilla anguilla, assembly GCF_013347855.1. Classification (NCBI taxonomy): domain Eukaryota; kingdom Metazoa; phylum Chordata; class Actinopteri; order Anguilliformes; family Anguillidae; genus Anguilla; species Anguilla anguilla. The sequence continues at coordinate 17,804,246 of NC_049207.1, read as the reverse complement.
GAAGAATCTCCTCTCACAGGCTCCACACAGAGACAGAAAGTGGGGGACAAAGGGGAGACCTCCACCCAGTCATCTCAGAAACTGCTTTTAGGTGTTTTTCTCAGTCCCTCCCTCCCCCCACCAGACTATAGTTCTGACACCCCCACACCTGGCCACCCCTTGCCCTGCCCCTCATATAGCTCTGAGATGTTTGGATGTGACAACGCACATCTTGCACACTTACTATCACATTTGGCCACAGCATGTGCTTGAGTGCATGTGTGTCACCACATCAAACTGCCCTCCCATTCCACAGTGCAGACACAGACCCAGAGCCCCCTACTGGTGCCCCTGCCATCCTGCATTTCGTAGCAGATGGTGAGCAGGGGACCTGCCTGTGCTGTCAGGTTGTATGGATCCATTACGGAGTGCCCAGGGGGCCTTATCCTAAAGGAGAAAGTGCAGGAGATAAGATGATTGACAAGATGCCCATGGACATCGTTAAACAGGGGGGTGGAACTGAACCCCTGGACTGGTCTGGAGACACTGCCTAATAAATTAGGACACCTCAGAAAAGCACAAAAAAAAACATGCCAAATATTCACCTCTCACCTCTAGGCCTCGCAGTGTTTCATGTCTTTCAGAGAGCACTGACGGAGTAAATGGGTTTACTGCAAGTCACATGACAAAAACAGCTTCAGAGTTTGGGCTGGTTAAAAAAAATGTTATCCACCCACATGAGATACTGATCATTGAAGGATACTGGCTTTTTGTCAGAAACTTATCCTGTCAAGGATTTCTTCTGCTGAAAAATCCAGGAAATTGTTCAAGCTCACAGGTGTGACAGTACAGTTGCTTGTGCTATTCAGTCTGAGATTAAAATTTAAAAAATGAGCAGCCTTGATAAGAAGGTGCAAATGGTGTGAGAAATGTATTAGTGTGTATGGAAAGTGTGAAAGGGAAATTGGTGCACATTTATAGTGGGAGAAAACTGGCAAAAAAGAACATTGTATTACTTGCTTTTCCTGTTATACATTTTATATATTGTTTTGTTTATCAGTATCCACAGTTTTAAAAAAATTTTTACCACAAAGTGGTTCTTTGGTTCCCATTTAATCCTCCTGCATTGAGACCAATCCCAACCTAACCTGTCCTTTGATGAGTGTTTTTGAAAAAACCTGTAAATAATTGTCCTATTAGGTAATCCCAATTTAAACAGACAAAAAGCCATCTGCAGATTTTTATATTATCTCAAACAACTACTGTCTCGTGATTATATCCTCAGTGTGTATATGTATCTCTTTTTCCTCTTCAATCCAGTAACATTAAAACAATAATTATTGTATTCCTTTGAAAAATGTACCCTTCTTTTGAATTATTCCACTAGATTTCTTATTATCTCTCAAGTGTGAAAAGTAGCGGACCTATCAGTCAAACAATGAAAGGTCTGCAATGATTATATGGCCATTCATGGATATATTTTTTATGTCGTATGACTGAAGGTCTTTAAACTCAAATCAAATTGCATCATTTGATAAGTTAAAGAAACTGCATTGAGGCTGTTATATATTTCCCTGTCCCTGCAGCTGTTCTGCTTAGTGGTTAGATTAACCACACTTCTGCTTTGCATTTATGTCAAGACCATCGGTCAATAAGCACATCTCAGTACCCCAGCCTGGGCCCTGGTACATTTCCCTTGGAAGAGTGGAGAGCGTGTTGTGTAAAATTAACAAAGCCAATGGTGAAATGATGCAGACCGTGCAAAGCGTCTTGCCTGGGAGGGTATTGTATTGTCATAGTGATTAAGAGCTGTGTAAAGGAGAGCGTGCTGTTGGCTAATCCTGTTCACAGTTCATGCGCAGCCTAACCACTGCTGTGGGCAAGTATTGTATCTCTCTACTAAAACGCTGTCACAGGAGTACTCTGATATTACGGTATTGCAATGATTTTTGGTGCTACACCAATAGTATACACTACTGTATATGAGGGAGTATACTGTGTGCTACTTGTATCACACTGTTAAAGGATTTAACCAGAAGCTGTTATATAAGGAGTGTGTCACATGTTTCAGCATCCAAACAGGTCTGAACTCTCCCTGATTTTATCCTTTTTCCTAAAATAAGTTAAAAGTAAGAAAACAGCTATATTGTAATATGAATGAATACAGTACTTATATCACTCTGAAGAGTTTTGTGTCATGAATATACCCATATGCTAAAAGTACTTGTATTTTACTATATTCATATATCCCTATTTTAGAACAATGAGTGAAAGAAGAAAGACTGAGTTTGGTAAGACTGGTTTCAGTTCAGGAACTGGTTTCAATTGCTCTCTGTTGGTACTGCTCCTTGAAAACCTGTTTCTGGGGCATTATCATTCACCATATTGTACGGGCAAATAGCTATCTCGTTATTCACATTCATGTATAAAGTATTCATGTGCTGATTGGTTGCCCTTGTCTCTACAGGGATGGTTTCTAACTAGATGTTTCAGCACTGTCTCAGATTGCTATCACGACCTCAGTGAATGCAATGATGATGGCGCACCAGTGACGATGTGTTCTGGGGCAAAATGTTCTCCCACTAGAAGAAGAACATGGTGGAACAAAGAGTTGCTGTAAATAGTTCTCTGAAACAGCCTAGAAGTTTCAGTGCTTGGTTAATTGCAATGATCTTTGCTTTCCCCTGTGGATTTCTTCTGCTAATCCTGTTACACAGCCCTCCACTTGTTTGTGTTTTTTGGCCTCTGGATCAGTCCGTTCTCTCCACAACAATGACCCATTCTCCCCTCTACTGCTACTGCCCATTGCTGCCCCTGTCTCAGTTTGGGACATCTTGTTTGTGCCCTCGTCCCACTACAGTGGTCTTTAAACAATTATTTTCTGTCATTTAGGCCATCCGAAAATAGAACAGTTGTGTTCCTGCTTGCTCCTGTTGACTCACTCACCTCAAGGCATACATGCATTTCTGCTCTACATGAGAGCTGTTGGGGTGTGATTCTCACAAATAGACACATGTGCGCACACAACACACACACACACACACACACAAATAAAACATTAGTCTTACACTGTATGATCTAATATGGCTTAAAGGACCTGTGTTTTTTTCCAAATGCACAGTGGTATATGAAAATATTGTTCACTGGTTTATAGATACTGCCTGGCTCCCAGTTATGACCTGGTCAAGCATGTCTGAGATAATGCGATGATCTCAAACAACTGCATACCTGAGCAGGTAATCTTCAGGACACCCTTCACTGACTCACGCCATGGTGCTCCCAAAGAGGAACTCACACCATTCTAACAAACTAACTTCTGAAAAACTGCCACAAAAGGAAACACATGGTGTTCATCAAATTAAGACAGCTTAACTTCTCCCAGGCATAAATTGTAAGGAGGGACATGCCAAATTACCAGGTTTACCTACATGTTGCAAATAAAATGTTTACTGTGACAATTGTAAACAGTAGTCACCCATTGGAAAGAGGGAATTTGGAATCCTCAGTTTGGGAGTGAATTGAATGCTGGTGATTTGGGCTTATGACAAGGGCCCTGGCAACCACATTGGCCTCACTAGACTCACTGGATGTGGAATCTCCCAGAGGTTTCCACCTGCTGGCTGACTCAAGTGAAGAGGTGAGAGTATGTGTGAGTGGTTTTTTCCATACAACCACCTTCCATGTGCTTTCTGACTTGTCAACCACAGCCAGTGTAAGATGTCTGATAAAGAAAATCTTAAAAATAAAACGTGTGGGATTTCAATCGTTAAAGTGTCATATTGATTAGAACCGCTGAAATGCTAGACTTTGCCCGGGTGATTGTCAGGGTTAACATTCAGTTTGTGAACAGTCTGTCCCAAAGTACACACGTGTACATGCTGCACTACTTGGCTACGAACTCTCTGGTCTCCCAGGTATGTATTTCAGCAACAAATGAAATTTAGGGGGTGGGGTGACAGGGGGGATGTGTTCTTTGTCTTGGTCTCATTCCAAGAGCTTGAGCCCTCTGCTGAAATCACAAACCTTTCACCCCTCGCATGACAATACTGGCAACTGCTGATCCTTTCTCAATGATGGGTGTGCACACTGGCAAGATGCCTCTGGCTAAGGAGAAGCTGCTGTCAATTAGTCTGGGCGTGTGTAACCTTGCCCTTGGATTTCAACGTTACCTTGTACCATGCCTGCTTCCCTATGATTCTCACCCAAAGAATCAGAACCTAGATTTTATTTGCTTGGTTGTTTCTTTAAAAACTGTTCTAGCATGAAAATATTAATAAAATAAAATTAAAAATTCAGTATATAAGCATGAATTGGTACACAGTTATGAGGTGCCATTGTAGTTCATAAGGGACTGACTAAAAAGGCACTGTTGACAGATGCCAGAAATTATTTGACTGCATTCTTAATGTACTAATATGAGTATTTCATAGATGTGCTTTAATAATCTATTTTTTTTAATGGCTTGATTAATTAATCAATAATAATTTTTAAAAAAAATTTGGTCTTGGTAATGATTCTTTTCCTCAAGTTTTGATGGTCGTGATATTTCCATGCTCGTCCCATAGACCGTAGAAAAGTCTTTACATAAATGGACCATGACAAAAATATGTCCCCTGATCACCATGTGTCAAGTTTATACTCCAACTCCGTTTTTTAATGAGTTTAAAAAAAACACTGAATGGCAACAATAGTGGAAACAATATGAAATGCAGTAAGACATAAGAGACAATAAGGCCAACGAAAGAACTACAAATACCATAAAATCAACTAAGACCACAGGCCGGCCTTTCTGATAGTGACCTTCAACCGCGAGCCACCTGTCCCAGCTGAAGCATGATGATTGGTTGTGCTGCGCTCACGCGAGGGGCGTCACACGCAGCGCTACGGCATCAAGGAGTCATGTCAAGTCAAGTCAGTTTGCAGGAGCGCGATGATACAGCCCCGAGACTCGAAGATCTCGCCTCGACGCTAACAGCTCTTCGGCTCTACGTCACATTTAAAGGACAGCATTTTCCTGCCACACGTTAAGGTAATTTAAGTTGAACTACTTTTAATATATATACATTTATAGTTTTTGTATTGTAGAAAACTAGAATTGGGCATATATGCTCGCCATATAATGTCCCCCCATTTCTAGTTTGCTTGCTAGTTGCTACAAATAATATGTCTAGCGTGGCTAGCACGAGCTAGACTACATAACCAGCCTGATGTTAGCTGAATATCAGTTGAATAGTGGACATCAATATTACCGTCATCATAATGTAGCTAACGTTACGTGTCTTAACGAACTAGTTATAAGCATAGTTGTCTGACAGCAAGAACAGCTAACTAACCTTAGCAAGAAACCATTGTTTTATAAACTGTTTTTTTTTTTGGTAGCTAACTTGCTAGGCACGTTAAACAGACTGAAAAAACAACACATAATAATCAGCAACCGTTGTCTGGCTACACAGCAAGCTAACACTGAGTTATATTAGCTAGTGATACTGGAAATAAAGTAGCTTAGCTAGCAGCAAGTTAACGTTTGCTAGCTAGTGAACAATTCATAATTTTCTCTCACTCTACCTAGCTGTCTGGTAGGTAGTGTTAGGTTGTCAGTCCCTATGTATTCTAACGTTAATCCTACGAACCATGCTACGAACAGTCTGCAAAACACCAACCATGCACTTGGCGATCGATTCTGGCTACTTCTAGCTAATTACCTACAGCTTTTACATTTTAAGGTTTTCAAACCATTCTCTTCAAAAGCTATTCTCTTCATTTGGTTATTTGCTAATTAGCTAATTTTAACAACATAGAACGAGCTCGATCATTTTTCGTTACTTTATGGTACCTAGAAATTTCGTTAGCGTGATGATCAGTCTGCTAGCAAGCTATGTTGGAATTGCGTGTCAATTTCTTTGTCTGGATGTGATGTTGGCTTGCTCACTAAACAGTCGCCTGTTCGTGGTATTAGAAGAGCGATCGCATTAATTTATATTTAAACACACAATTGGAATGTCAAACTATTTCCGCGTTCTACCAAGAACACAGTGAATATCAGTTTATAGCTTGCCATCTGATTAGCATTTGAGCTGTTTTTATTTGGTGTTGCAGTGTATTGGATTGCTCGATTGACTGGATGTTATAGTTGAGACTATTGTCGTAGTTAACGCTGGCTAACCGTTAACAGTTAAGCTGAATCCAGTAAAAAAATGAGTTGTCGCTTTTTAGCTTGCACGTAGATAATATTGGCGAAGTGAACTTGTTTCACGTAACTAACTGGCTTAATAGCTGGTTGACGCAATCTACCTCCTGTCTAGCGTTGTCGTTACATGACATCAGAGCCAGACGACTTCCGCACTCGCCAAAGCAACCTTGTAGAATTTGAGTGCCAGTACAAATTGTCTTGTGCCTGAAATATAATTTGATTCTCGAAAAAACTTTAACCAAAAGGTGTACCTCATTAATTTAGGGGAGTATCGAACCTCCCTAACATTTGTCGAGCGGAACAAATGGCTCTCAAGCCCTTTACTTGCCAAGTTATCTGAGTAGAGTGAAGTATGAGAACTAAAGTATTGCTTCTTTGCCTGATAGTGAACAAAACATTCATTTGACGAGGCCAACTGCATAATATAACATTCATCTATCAAACTCTTATACTTACTCACATTTTATTATGCTAAACAAGAGCTATTTCCAAATTCATATGGCAGCATTTTAGATTTCTGACATCATTAAAAGCTGTTATGCTTTACAATGTTCCATGGTTCTCTAAGACCTATTGATAAGTGTTCCTTAACTGAATAGCTGATCTATAGTTACAATCGGGATGGGCCATTTGCTGAAATTCAAAGAACCTTGTCGCATGCAAACTTTGCATATGTCCTCAGAAATTTAGTTGAACAAATGAAAATGCTCAAGGAAATTTTCTGATTAAATGCGTCATTGGCCTTGAGAGTGGGAACATAAGGAAGGCCGCATGAATTTTTTTTAACAAAGTGGCAAAAGAAATGTATGCAAACAGTGTTTGCAAATATTAGAAAACAGCCTTGACAGAAACAGCGTGCACGCAGCCATCAAACATTGTTCTCTGGCCGTGCTTCCATGTTAATTCTGATGATTTTCCCGAACATGTGCGTTAGCATGTTCTTGTTGCCCTGTGCTTTGTGAACAGTGCTGCAATACTGCCTAAAAATAGAGCGGATACACCACCTATGGGTAAGCGTCTTAACCAGAAGCCTTGCTGCTGAAAATGGAAGCATCCAGGCGAAGCTGTCGCCGTGTCCAGTTGATGTGACACTTTTTATGTAGATTCAGGAAGCCGATATCCCTGAAGTCTGTTGGGCCCAATTCTGGCCCCCCTGTCTTTGCGCATTTTAACTGATAGATGAAGTTCTCCAGATGGCAGTTGTAAAGAAGACAAAAAGGACCAGGCTGGGATGAATACTGACTAAAGTAAATGTGATGTAATATTTATAACATGATGTCATAGTTGGGGCAGCGATGTGCATTTCATGAGCATATGGCTTGCAGGGTCTTCATCTGCATTTCCACGTCTGCTGCAAAAATCTCTTACAGGACAATAAATGTCAGCGGGAGCAGTTTTTATTATTTTGATTTCGCCTCACATTCCCCGCATCAGAGTCACTTCAATGAATCTCTTCAGTGCTAACAGTTTCAGTTATTGCCCCTGAGGCTTGAGCGGATGATAGCAATTGTTGAATTGGTTGCTTCGGATGAATTAGGAGACCAATATGAAAGCACAAGAGTGGTTGGAAGGTCCTTTTTATTTGTGTGTGTGTGTGTGTGTGTATGCGTGTGTGTGTGCGTACGTGTGCCCGTGTCTGTGCGTGTGAGTACGTGTGTGTGTGTGTGTGCGTGCGTGCGTGTTAGCGTGCACACCAGGTCCAAAGTGGGTCAGACAGGCAGTGTATGGGACTATGTCGCTGCTGCGGGTTGACACGGTTTAAGCAAACTGTACTCATGCTCTCGCAGTCTTTGCTCTTTGCACCATGCACCACGAGGCAGGTGGACAGGTCTCACCGGTCCTTTCAGGTTGAAGGACACTTTTGGGTGTGTCTTGGCTCTTAGCGGTTATATGACGGTTGGATCTTGCTTTTATTATCAGATTAAGAATCACTTGCGTTCTCAGATTGTGGTGACGGGTGGGTGGGTCTCACCTGTTGAGCGTAACGAGCGGGCAGGTCTGCCCTGCACCTTCAGGTGAGGGAGTCGCCGGTTGGCTCGGGTACTGGCTGGGTCTAGATTGCACAATTCCGCCAATCAAGGAAAGCACTCCACAGGGGACGGCTCTCATACGGTGCGACCACCTCGTACATGCCGCTGGGTCTGCCGGCACAGGCCATAGGGGCGGTCTGCATTTTCCTTTCATTTGTGTTTTTAAGCTGTCGATTCCTGCTCGTGTTAAACGTTTAGGATGTGCTTGGGGCCCGGTACGTTCCGAAAAGTGCATTTGCTTTAAAATGGAAAACTTCCTCCTTCCAAGGCACGCAACATGCATTGCTTCAGTGTACTGTGGATCCATATTTATAAATGGACACCATGTGAAACATGCTGAAGCTGCGTACGTCTCTCTGGATGCGAGGGTCTGCTCAATGCCTGTAAGGTAATGCAGTGACAGCATCCCACATGACCTCCGCACAGTCCGTGCCCGACTGACCCAGCTCGGCCCATTGGAGCCTCGCCAGGTCATGTGACGGGGGCACAAAGAGCCCAGTGTTTTTGGAGGGAGCATCCAGCCATGCACAACACACATCTCAGAACCAGTCACATGACCTGCGTGCCCCGCTGAGAATGGCCTTTGTGTCGTCCTACGCACAAGTATTTTTTGTTTGGTTTTTTTTTTATAGTGTGGGCTAATATTTGTGTTGCTAAAAGAGAAATGGTGAGGAATGGCCAGGGAGCAAGCCACTCTGTGCACTTGCACGAGAAGGCTTTCAGAAGAATTTCAGGAATTGAGCTCATGCAGTTTTATTGGACAGAATCTCGAAGAACTGAATGTTTTTGCCAAGTTGAGCTGTTGTTGCACAGTGCACTTCCAGCGTTTACTTTGTTACATTGGTTTAATTGGACATCCTTGAGGTTTTTATTTAGTATTTTATTTGAGCCATATGCTACATATGAGACTCAGCATGTGAGTGAGATGGGCATGTCATTTGGCACAGAGTGACTTGCTGGTGCAGGTATGACCTGTTTCAGGTGTGTGTGGGGGGTGTGTTACAGGCTCTGCCATTAAATTCCTCTGGAAGGCCATTGGGGGGTTGTCCTGTTTGCATGTATTTTGGAACCATAGGGTTTGTGGGAGGTACAGCTTTTATCTGAGGTTGGAAGTAGGCTGCTTGTTGCCTCACTGACAGGTGGGCTGCGCACCAGGACCATTGCGCTGTTTCCCCCCCAATACAGCACCTGGGTGGGGGGGGGGGGGAGGGCAACTGTCCCTCAGCAGTTCTTCCCAGCGGCTTATCTCCGAGCTTCACCAATCGCCCCTGCACATCTTCATGGGGCAAAGTGCCTGTCTGGGGCCGATAGCTGGCTGCAGTTCTGATTGATCGTCCCAGAAGTGGGTCAGCAGTGTTCTATAATGCACAGATGCTGACGGGGTCACATGCTGCGCAGAGTTCAGAGCTGCGAGCCCTTCTATTGACGCTCAGCGGACAGACCGCTAGGCTGTCTCGGAGCAGGTCTGCAGGGTTGGAGCGCATGATGGAAGCGCTCTTTCAGGGAGAAAGTGCAGCTTGTTCAGAGGGGCCCGTGCTCTTTACACCCTTACACAGATTAATAATCCTCCAGGGCTTCTGTGCTGAACTCTGTTCCAGGCAGAATCTCGGGGGCCATCTGTGGAACAAAGAGAATATAGAGCAGCAAGAAAGTGAGCGCCTGTGTGTGCGTGCACGTGTGTGTGTGTGTGTGCACGTGTGTGTGTGTGTTTGTGTGTGTGCGTGCGTGCACGTGTGTGTGTGTGTGTGTTTGTGTGCACGTGTGTGTGTGTTTGTGTGTGTGTGCACGTGTGTGTGTGTGCACGTGTGTGTGTGTGTGTGTGCACGTGTGTGTGTGTGTGTGTGCACGTGTGTGTGTGTGTGTGTGTGTGTGTGTGTGTGTGTGCGTGTGCGTGTGTGTGTGCGTGTGTGTGTTTGTGTGCACGTGTGTGTGTGTGTTTGTGTGTGCGTGCACGTGTGCACGTGTGTTTGTGTGCACGTGTCGGCCTTTCCTTGCCTTTTATGCGTCAGTGGTATCTCTCGGAGCTGAATGGCAGTCACAGGGTGTTGACAGAGCTGTATTCCTCACTTGGAGAAAAGGAGCCTGGTTTGGTAGTTTTCGAGCTGACGTGCTTGTTTATTGTGAGCATCTGAACAGTGATTTACCTGTCCCAGCGCTGCCCTGGTAATTAGCAGCGTCTGCTGTGTGTGCAGCGGACGCTTGAGTGAGGCTTTGCTTCCGTCTGAATGGGTGGCACTAAAACACAGCTGTCTGCGCAGGTCCTGATTGCTGAGTTCCCCCTGACGCTGTTGTCCCATTGCATTCTGGGACCTTCTGCTGAGCCTCAGAAACGTAACTCTTCAAGTGTGTTTCAGAAATCAAGCTACACAAGCCCTTCTGCTGTTATGTCAATTTTTATTTTGTAGAAAATTTTTTTTTCTTCTCTCCCTATTTGGAGCACCCAGTTATGTTTGCAGGCCAATCCTGCCGCTATGACAACCCCCATCAGTTCGCGGTAAGGCGGGGGTTCGTACGCCGCCCTGGATGGGTCTCTGCGGCAGGTCGTACTGGTGTGGCTACAGCTGGATCCCAGGGTTTGGGGTCCATCGCTGCACCAGTAAAACATCCAGTGTTAATTCAACTCTAACGGCATCAGTTCAACTCTTAACAGATAACATTTTGTCCCTCTCTGGAATGTAGACACTGGTAGAGTTGAATTATTACTGGACATTTATACTGTGTTGGAGAGCTTTGTAATGTCTTTTAACTGACTGGGTATCCAGTGTGAAGAGAGGTTGCCAGGGTCTTTGCTGAGGCGTGGGGTTGAAGCGTGTAAATGTTCAGGTCAGGGCTCAGGACTGGTGTGACGCGAGACGCTTCGGCAGGTTTCCAGGGCCAGACGGGCATTCTGGGTATTGGCTCTGGGCGTCTGCAGCGCAGTGGCAGCCTCTCTCTCTCTCTCTCTCTCTGTGGCAGTTCAGCGCGTGAGCCTCCCAGCGCCGCTCAGCCCAGATTCACCGTGGCAGGCCAGTGGCGCGGCCGGGCGCTACCGGGCTTGTGGCCCCGTCTCCGATAAACGCCGCTCGCTCTGCGCGGCAGCCGGGCCCCCGTGTAAACACCCCCCCCCCCCCCGCCGGATATCAGCTCCTTCTCGTCTCCGGTCCCGCCTGTTCAGACTCCAGGGGGAAATAATCGATGTCCGGTGACATTTCCCGCACCCTTTCGCTCTTTGAGAAGAATCCGGCATGAAAGGCCCGGGAATAGGTTTCTCTGCGGGAGTCAGAATTGGAGGAGGGGGTACAACAATGGGGATCGACCCCCAGGCCCTCCCGTGTGGATCCTGCTTAGAGATGTAGGAGGTATCGTGAGGATAATTATCGAATGCACTAACGGTCATATCCACCATATGGTCCATTACCGTTCCTTACGTCTTTTTCTGTTTAATTATACCCAGAGCGGTTAGTGAACAATCTAACTAAGGAGGCTGGGTAAAATGCTTCCGGAGAGAAAAAAATCTATTGGGCGCTGATAAGACAGCGAATCAGCACCGAGTTTGTGCAGCTTCCATGCGATCGTGCGATGTGTTTTTCCCAGTCGCATGGAGCTGCCAGGCCCAGCTCCTGATTGGCCGTCTTATCGTCACAACAATAGGTAACGGCGGTGACGTTTTTTCCAGAAGCATTTCACGCGGCCCCTGAAGTGTTGTTTACTACCGCATCGGGTCTAATTAGAGAGAAAAAGACGAAAAGAAAGGCTGCACGCCTCACGGTGGCTGTGACCGTTATCCCATCCCAATTATGGGTGTGATATGTCGCCCTGCCCCAGTCCAGCTGTTGTGAAGGAAAGTGTGTGTGGCTGTGTGGGTGTGGCCCGTGCTCCGGGGGTGTACAGTGTGAGGGAGAGGGACAGGAGCGGCGCGCCGGCCTGTAACCCGAGCGACGGAGTAACAGGAGGAGGACTCCCGCCCTGCGCAGTAAATAAACCTGACCGCCGAGCGGCACGCGGTGACCCCCGGCGACCCCCGGCCCCTGCCTTTCTGGGGAGATGTATGGAGCGGAACTCTGCCTGCGCCCAACCCCGCCCCCCCGTCCCGCCCCCCCATCCCTGTGCCTGTCTGAGGTTCCTCTTCTGCGGAGCCTTCAGTGGGGGCCTGGGGTTGGTGGGCAGGCGCCGGTCTTGCGCCAGTCTTGCGCCATGCTGTCTGACCCCGCCCACCAGTCCTGGCCTATCACCTACCCCCTCTGTCTGCTTTCGCTGTGGGTTATATCAAAGCCTCTGTCACAGGTTAGGCCATTTTGAGGAAGTCAGAAACCACAAATCTTGCATTTCTCTGCGTCTTTGGGGGCCAGAATAAATTCCCAGCCGCTGCTGGGTAGTGCGGTCCTGCAGGCTTGTGTGAAATTTGCACTCAAAGCAGTCATTTCCCTGGTACAGGCAGGTACAGCATTTTGATGAATGATTTTTCCTCTGGCAGCTGTGAAGCTACATGCCGCTCTGTGTTGAGTTTAGGCTGAAGATTTGTGTTGAATATTTTAAAGCGGTCATTTCTCTCAGAGTGATGGGCAGAGGAGTTTCCAACTCAGAATGCCTGAAACTCTTCTGTAGCTAAACTTTACAGATCCAGTGTAATTTCTTAATCTGTTCGTATCCATATAAGGTGTTAGTCATTCAAAAAACTTCCCACAATTCCAGTGAAAGAATGTTGTCAGACTTGAAAAGTAGGGGAAAAGCCTGGGTTAAAAATAAAGATGGAAACAAGTCAGTAGATGTGGTCCTGTATTTTGTTGACATTCCATTCCTAAACCGGTCAAAACCGGTCAGCATTAGTTGGATAGCGTGTTTAGGGAGTGACCGCTGTTGTTGGGGAGTGGCAGTGCCGTGTTTGGGTCTCATTAAGAAGGGTGCGACTCCCCCACACCCTTCCCTCGCCCTTCCTTTCAGACGGAGGCTGGAGTCCCAGTGAGCGTGCTCCAGGCCAGCAGCCTGCGTGAGCGTGGCCAGGGCGGCGCTGGGGCGCTCTTTTGTAAACGGGACGTTTCTGAGCCCGTGTAGAGCAGCGCTTGTGTGTGCGCCGGTCATGTGATCAGCGCATGGCTGCGTGACGGCGAGCCCGCTTGGCCCGCGTGTGAGGCTCCGCCGGTGTCTCTGTGTTCCGTCTGCAGGCCGAGGTGCTGCCGGTGCGGTCACCGCTCTCCCAGCGCCTGTGTTCCCACATGTTTCTGTTTCTTTTCCGGAAGCTTCCAGATCAGGGTTTGTCATCAGTACCATCTGTTTGGATTTGCACGTTATCTGCCTCCCCCCCCCCCCCCCCCCATCCACATTTGACTGCGGTTGAATTGTATTCTCTGGAAACGCTCCTGGTCGCTTCCTTGCTGCCGGAGATGCAGATATTTGTTTGTACCTCTCTGATTGGCTGTTGGTTTTTAGCCCTCTGATTGGCCGTTTGTTTTTCCATACCGATAGACTCCTTCTGGAGCCACCAGCCAGCATACTGTACCCGGAGGCAAAGAGCAGGAAAAAGCAACGTGAAGTACTGCGGTAGTGTTCAGTTCTGTAGGCCCTTTGTTTTAATGTTCAATTTTGGAGAGGAGTCCATTAAGACTGATGTAATAGTAAATAAGACCTCCAGGCTGTATAAGCCACCTGCCAGTTTTTGCTGGCTGTTGGTTGAGAGAGAATTTAGTTTGAAGCCGTCCCTGATCCCGCTCCTATATCAGCCTCTACCAACGCCGCAGCCCCGTCATCTTTCTAAGAAAAATGAACATGGCCGTGCAGCTCTGGCCCCCTGTGTGATATTGTGTGTGTGTGCCTGCGTGTGTGCCTGCGTGTGTGTGTCGGAGCGCATGTGTGGATCTGAGTGTGGATATGTGTGTGCTGGATGTCGATTGGCTGTCATGTCCTCCAGCTGGGCGCGTGAATGGCTGGGTGATTTGCGCAGGGAAGGAGAAAGTGTGTATGGGACGTGTCACTCAGCTCTGTGAGAGGAACCGCCTGTGCGCCAGCTCTGCCCTGCTCTCTGGGGGCCGCCAGCATGTGCGAGGGGCCCCCCCTTTCTGGGGATTATCTGCAGGCAGGGCGCTTTTGAAGGCCGCATTGTGTGTGTGCGTATGCATGTGGTGTGTGTGTGTGTGTGTGTGTATGCATGTGGTGTGTGTGCGTGTGTGTGTGTGTGTGTATGCATGTGGTGTGTGTGCGTGTGTGTGTGTGTGTGTGTGTGTGTATGCATGTGGTGTGTGCGTGTGGGTATGGAGCAGCCGAGGGAGGTGTGAGAGGGGGCCCCCGTACCGTGACCTGGAACACAGGCAGCTGGGCAGAGGTCACGGGTCTGCACTGTGCGGTCCGCTGCACTTGATTTCACCAAGCCTCCCTCCGTCTGTGTGTGGAGAGAGGGGGGGAGGCGGGAGTCAGCTGCTGCTCCAGACCCTCGCGTGTTCGCCCCGGACACGCACGCACAGGTCGGGCCTTTGTCCTGCAGGCTGGGGTAATCCATCAGTGCTGCAGACGGCTCTGTGTTCGGGTGCTGTATCCGGTTCCCCTCTGATTGGAGTTGATAACCCGACTCCGCGCTCCCTGCTTCCAGAAGGCTCGTCCCCTAGCTTCTCGCTAACAGGCCGATACGATGCCCCCCCCCCCCCCCCCCGGTCCGGCAGCTCGGGTTACTAGCCCGGTTGCTAGGCGACGCGTGCGAGACGCAGGCGGTTGGGATGAGCGCCGTGATTGGCCGGCTTGGTGCTGAGGCCTCCTGCACACTGGTGTGGCACACAGTCTTCCAGGCCAGGCCATGATGCTTGCAGATCCTTTTCATCCAGCTCTGAACTGGAGTTGCAGTGAACCATGAATCACTTACTCCTTAGTCCAGAGGTTGTAGAGATGTTTGTCTGGACCTTGTCTTGGTGCGATTGTGTAAAATATTGGTAAAACAACGCTTGAGCTGTTCTGCTGATGAAACTGTAATGTGGTCATTTTTCCATTCTACAAAGGCCAGCTATTTCACAGTGTTGACCTCTTGGGACTGCATCTAGGCTTGCTCAAGCTCAACCGTCTTTCCAAGCATTTCTCCTAGCCTTGGCTCTTTATTTTATATGGGGTATTGTGACAGGTTGGCTATAACAGCAGTCTGTTATTAGTTCTAAGTGTTTAAATTAACCTATCCGCTTCCGTAGTTACCACTGCTGTTATAATCCTATTGAATGTGCTCATATGCTGTTTTGTAAGTTTAAGAAGCGAGTGTCTGCTGTTGTAAATGAATGTAATTTAATGTAATAGTTTCCAAACATTCGTACTTGCTGTAGCGAGAGCTGTTTAAATACTGATTTAGTGCATTGGTGTCATTGTGTTTTTCAGCAAATGTGCCTCCAAGCATTTTATTTCTCATTTGCAAAAGTCACGTCTTGTACAGCTACCATGAGATGTATTTCATTTGTCACAATAAAAGAAGATTAAATCTCTCTCTCTCTTTTGCTCTCTTTCTCGATTTCTCACTCTGTCTCTCTCTCTCTCTCTCCCTCCCTTTCTCTCTCTCTCTCTCTCTCTCTCCCTCTCCCTCTCCCTCTCCCTCTCCCTCTCCCTCTCCCTCTCCCTCTCTCTCTCTCTCTCTCTCTCTCTCTCTCTCTCTCTCTCTCTCTCTCTCTCTCTCTCTCTCTCTCTCTCTCTCTCTCTCTCTCTCTCTCTCTCTCTCTCTCTCTCTCTCTCTCTCTCTCTCTCTCTCTCTCTCTCTCTCTCTCTCTCTCTCTCTCTCTCTCTCTCTCTCTCTCTCTCTCTCTCTCTCTCTCTCTCTCTCTCTCTCTCTCTCTCTCTCTCTCTCCCCCTCTCCCTCTGTAGGCAGGACGGTCAGTGTGTGCAGTCTCCCCCAGGGTTCAGTGGAGCAGGACCAGGGCTCCCTGCAGGCCAGTGCAGTGTCGGCTGCGGGACCCCCAGGAGGCAAGCTGGAAGGCGGGGTGCTGGAGGGGGCCGAGGGCCCGGCCTTCGTCCTCAGGCACAGGGGCCACGACGACATGAGTCCCCGCGGGCAGGAAGCGTCGCCCGCGGGCTGCCGCGAGGCCCTGCCCGAGGGCCCCAAACACAACGGGGTGAGTACCGCACTGCCGGGCACACCGGGGGAGGGGCCCGTCTCCCAGGAGACCAAGGGGCGGGGCTAACCGCAGCTAACGGGTGTCATAATAAGAGGCTGATGGCTCCTGTAAAGGAGCGGTGGGGAATGGCAGGAGCTAGCAGCACTGTGGCAAGAGTGGCTGCGGTGTGTCGTCAGGCCTACGCGTACGCCCAAATCCCCAGAGATCAGAGCTGCGAAGACGTCTCGTGAGAGAGGCAGGGAGAGGTGTAGCAACCTCCTCCTTCGCTGTCTGCCAGCCGGACTGAGCCAGACGCTCGCCTCCGCCCGAATCCTCCACCGGCGCACCGCCAGGCCGAGGGGCGGAGCAGCAGGAAGGAATCTCACCCCACTTTTCACCCCAACACTCCCAAACGCTCAGCTCGCCGGCACGGCCTGCAGATGTGTTCATAAGGGGCGTGTCCCCCCCCCCCCCCCGAGGCTGACCCGGTAAACGGGGGCGCGCTCTTTAGACGGGGGATTTAACCCCAGGCCCCGCCGCGCTGGTGGCTCGCCCCGCCCGCGGTGTAAGCTTTCAGGCACCGGGCGGTAACCCAACACCCACACGCCGCCCGCCAGACCCCGCCGCCCCCGCCCCGCCCCACGCCTCTACACGCCCTGGTTGGTCAGGCGTCCCGTCGTACAGTGTGGGGCGATGGGGGCGATGTAAAACTATCCCCCGGGCTGCGGGGCAGTGACCCCTCCCTCCCCCTCCTGCTGCCTGCTCAGGCCAGGTGTGCACTATGAGCAGCGCGGCGGGGCGATTGCATTTTAGGGGAGGCGGGGCGGTGACAGATGCTCGTTCGGCTCGTTTGCATGGAGCTCCGCAGGGCCTTCAGGAGGGGAGAGGAGAGGAGAGGAGCGTGCCGACTGCACCACGCCCCTCCCAGGCGCCGCGTTCCGACTGGTCGGGCCCTGGCTGCGACTCAGGGAAGTGCTGTCACCCCACACCCCACCACCTCTTCCCCCCGCAATAAAAATAAAACGAGCTCATTTCCTTTTCCACAAAACTGGCTGATCAAGCCAGCCTTGCTGCAGAAGCGCCCGTTGAGTTTGGCTGTTCGCTGGGCTGTGGCCGCCTTTCCAGATGGGCCTCTAAAAAGTCTGTTCCCGGTCTTCTGACCAATGAAGAGAGCCCGCAGAAGCTGGGTCGGCCAGAGCCGGCTGCTAGCCGTGACGCGGCAGCGGCCTCTTAGCGCTAACCTCCATCACAGTCACTCTGCGTCTGGGCCTTCTGCAGGCAGCCTGTCCCTCACTGCTTGGACAGTGGACAGTGGGTGGTGCTGCATTGCTTTGCCTGTGCTGTGGGTGGAGTGGGCCTTTACTGGAGTGGCCTGGTGTGTGTGTCCCAGGTGGGTCTGGTGTTAAAGCGGCTAGCCTGGTCATTAGCAGGGTCTCCTGTTCGGGGCAGCGGGGGTCAGAACCCCGATCCCATACGCACGCGGTGCGGCCTCTTAAGTGGCTCAGCGCGGCTCGTCTGTGCGCCAGTTCCTCCCCAAAGGGTTCTCACGGCAACACGGCGGCTATCGGGCTTCCTGCATGGGCGGGCTCTCGATCAGCTTCGTGCTGATGTCACACGTGTCGATGTGCTGATCGTCACCTCGGCCAGCCGCAGACTAACTGTACGTCGTGTTCAGACGGCGAATAAAGCAAATAAACCCTTTAGTTTTTTATTTCTTAAGCAGACGCGTTTCCTCGGTGAAAACGGTAAAGGAAAAGCTGGAGCTTGAGCTGGAGTTGTCTGTGGAGATGCCTCCTCTGTCCTCCTGCCAATCAGGCGGCAGCGTTGCCGTGGAGCTGGCCGGAGATTTAAACCATCGCCGCGGCGAAGCTTCCCGCTCGCGCAGCCAGGAGCCTCGGCCGCCCGTTCTGCTGCACGGGGTTTTTAAAAAACGTTTGAACTCAGCAGCTCAGCAGAGGAGGTTACGGGGGGATCGCTGCTGCTCTCTCGTGCTTTCTCACGCACCGGTGTGGCGTAGGCATCCCCCTACACTGCCGTTCAGTCCAGAAAAGCAGCTGAGTGGGATTTTGAGGAAAAGCCCGAGCTCAGCACTTTATGCACCCTTAGTCCAGTTAATGAGGAAGCTGTATCTGTGTGACCACTCGCACATAAGCATTCAGTTTGACTCGCAGAGTTTCCCACATGTGTGACTGCATACATTTAATTATGGGTATGCTTGTGGAATAACATGGGGTTATTTTTTTTATAACATACACTTACTTAATTGCATGCATTATACTGTATGTGTAACTGTATATGTATGTATACATTTGTGTTTTATATTCATCTGAATCAGTATTTGATAATGTAGCCTACGTGTCAGCAGTTTGGCAGCCAATGCTTTGGAGCAGTATGAGTGTGGAAAGGTTGCAGAACTGGGTTATAGTTCAGATGAAGAAGGAGAGAGCATAGGGCCATTCTGGGCCATTCCAGGAGGACTTCCCCATTCCATAGCATGCGATCATACTGCCATTGTGTTCAGAATGCTGTTATACTGATTGTGGGAGAGTGCTGTTCATTGTATGTGTGTGTGTGTGTGTGTCTGTGCGTGTGTATGTATGTGTGTCTGTGTGCGTGTCTGGGTTCTGTGTGTGTGTGTGTGTGTGTGTGTGTGTGTGTGCGTGCGCACGCGCATCTGTCTGTCTCACTGGGATGGCTGTAAAGACATCTGCGCTCAGCCACACACTGCCAAGCCTCTCTGCACCTCTGAACTCCTCAATTAGCCGAGCGATGAAGGGCTCAGTCACTGTAAAAGAGAAATGCTTCATACTTCCTGCTCAGCGGCGTCTCTTCCGAGAGGATGAGGAGTGAGTCATTACTACGATCGCTATCGCCGCTGCCGGGGAGAAAGAGCCTGCGTTGGGCGGGGGGGGGGGAGCGGAGCCAGGGGGGGGGGGGCTGAGACAGAAACGCGGATGACATCCTGCCACCTCCGCGCTCGGGCCCGGCGCAGTGGAACGCTGGCTGGCATCGCGGCGCTGTAAATGACGGAGCAGCTGTGGTCGATGGCTGCCAGTGAACATTGACCCGGGCCCTTTTTGTAGATGACTGTAGCGGGTGAGTCATCCGGAGAGCGCGCAGCAGAACTGAGTCATGTGGGCAGTCTCCCCGCCACATCCTGATAGGTCCTGATGGTTCAGAGTGTTCTGGGGGCTCCGCCAGAGTCCGTCCGCGCCGCTGGCCCCAGCTGAAGTGGGGAGTTAGAGGAGAGGTTAAGAAGCCCTTTAACCTCGTTTAACAGCTGCCCAGCAATACCTCTTCTTTCTCTTCTATATTTATCAGTTTCTGTTTTATGTGTTGAAACTGAGCTCTTTGAAATAACTGGAAATGTAAATTAACTGGAAATCGCAGTTCTGTCTCGGCTGCCTCTGGGGGATTTCTCCTGTAGATTTTAGTGCAGTCTGTGATCAGTTTGAACGCACGTACTCCTGCTGTGGGTGGAGTGTGGCTGGATGTCTTTGTGAAGTGTCTAATGAATTCGGGTCTTTCCTTCGTTCAGAGGGGTGATGGGCAGACCCCACCCTGTTCCGTCCCTCCCCGTCCCGCTCTCATGTGGTTTTGCGGCTTTGCACACCCCTAGGTTTGCGCCCCCTTTCCGGGAGGGGCTCCCTGTGGTAATGAAGGGGGTGGTGAGGGGGCCTCTGGTCTGCCGCGAGACAGTCGTTCCCCCCCCCCACTCCTGTGGGCTGCCTTCGTCCGGTTAGCCATGTTATCTCGTTAGCTAATTAGACGCTAAGCCATCTAATTTAGAATGCCATCCGGTTTCAGGGCCTGAGTGCGGCTTATTTGTCAAGGTGGGGGCGTGGGTGTGTGTGCACGTGTCCCCGTCGTGGTGCGGACAGGTGAGGCTTCTCGCTCACTGCTCTGTTGACTTTGCGTTGGGCTGTTCTGTTATTGCGCTCTCCGAGCCCATCGCCCTAGGGGGAAATTGACCGGAGTTGTTTGTGCACATGAACACGTTGTGCTCGAACGCTGGAGCTGTCATTGGGTGTTTGGCTGTGCCGCTGGAACACCGAGTCTCCCTGCCCTGAGGAATCCGCAGTCCTGTCTGCCCCAGGGACACATTACCAGGCCTGCTCTCATCCTGCAGCCTCTCTCTTCCTCTAATTACTCCCCCGCGTCTTTCCTGTGCTCTGCGTGTTTGTCTTCTGCATGTGTGTACGTGCGTGTGTGCGTGTGTGAGTGCCTGTGTGTGTGCGTGTGTGAGTGCATGCGCGTGTGTGTATGTGCGTGTGTGTGTACGTGCGTGTGTGCGCGTGTGTGTGTGTTTGTCTGTGTGTTGAGTTGTAAGCTGATGAACCTCTGCCCTTTGTTGTGACATGTGATCGATGCCCCGGTTGAGAAGCGGGTGAGCGCGGTGATCTTTAAAGCACATGCTTATAGATATCACCTGGATGAAAGCAAAAAGGCACATCTGTCCAAAAATGTGCCTTTGTTTTGTCCATGCTGCTTGGCCCATGGGATGGGCGTCCCCTAAGCAATCCACACAAATTAGGTCAGGGTTGGATGTCCAGTTTAGGGATAGTATATCTGTAGACAAGGTCTCACCAATAATAGATGTGCCTGCCTGTGGTCATTGCCTTTTCAGTGTCTGCTTGTAGTAATGGGTGACTGTAGTATTATGAACCCCCCAGTTGGTGGAGTCACCAGGAGCTGTCAGTCACTGATGTGGTTCACCGATAAAAACATATTTTTTTGCTTCTCAACAGCAAAGCTCTGTTGGCTTAAATGTGTGAATGACTTCAGCCATTTCAGGTCTTGTGAAGCCGCAGTTTCCTATGATGACACCATCAGCGTGAATGAGAGCTGCTGTGCTCCCTGCTTAAAGAGAGATCTAATCAGCTGCCTCAGTGAACAGCTCCATTATAGATGAACCAAACTGGCTACTGCGTTTCCAGTGTGCAGAGCCACTGCATTCTTCCCAAAAGTCCCTTTTTTCATCGAGCAGCAGGCTCCTGCCTTCCTGTCACAAGCAAACGCACACACACGTACACACACACACACACACACGTACACACACACGCACGCACGCACACCGAGAGACACGCATGCAGCATTGTTATCAAACAGTGAGCTAATGCCTTTTTGTTTTCGCTATGTTTTCCTAAATTCACAGTAGCCTAATTGCCACGGAACCGTGCAGCTTGCGATTTTCCGTGTCAAAATAAACTTTGAGCTTGAGTATACAGTACATAGTCCGGTTTTTTTTACGAATGTTTACAGTGGCTTTTGTGTTCTTATTTTCAGTTGAATATTTCTTGGAAGAGTGAGGTTATTAGCTTTGACTTCATCTCCTTGGTCTCGCAGAAGTCAAACGGCAGACTAGTTTAGCGTGTTGTAATATGCGAGTCTGCTTGTGTCACACGCCCGTGGGGGAGCTGTTGTGCGGTTACTCTGTACAAAGGTCACGTCTCCTGATTGGTTGAAGGAAGTTGGGCACGGACCGGGGGCCAAGAAAAACGTAATTCTTACAAAGGTAGCAGAGTGGGGGGAGGGTAACCACGAAACACTCACATCCTGGGAATGACGCGCACGGCTGCTGTCGGAGAACTGAAAGTTCTTGGATGGTGTGAAACCTGAAAGATATTTTTTTATTTATTCTTAACTCTCAACACTATTGGAAAGAGAATAATTAGTATCACAATCCTGAAAGATGACAGATGGATGTTGTAACAGCTCTGTATTCAATTGTTCTTTGTTGCTTTAGGCATTTTAAAGGGCGGTTCCTGTAGAAGTGCGGAAAGTATTTCATGTGTTCTTATTCTTTCTCTTGATGATGAACTCTGTGGTCATACCTATAAATGGATCACAAGAATGACTAAAAGTTAAGGGCAATGTGCCGTAGCCTTGATTGGATCTGGCTGGGCTGTCCCCACTCCACCTTTGAGCCATGCCAGTGGGGTGGAGTGTTAAAGATTTAAACGGGGCGCGTGCGAGATTCGGGATCGGGGGGTCAGAGCGGCGGGCTGGAGGACACGTGATTTTTGGCTGCGGGGCCAGGGAAAGCACTCTTTAATTTCCCATGACAGAGCGGGTCCTCTGGGGACCGCTCCACATGCTCACGCTGGTTTCCTGTCTGGGGTCCGTCTCTGCCTCCCCTTCAGCTCCTGGTCTTTTCCATGGTTTAAAGAGGGGTGTTTTCCCCATGTAGGACCCCCCCCCCCCACACACACACACACACTACTACAGCTAGTATGTTTGGGTTTCTATAGGCTGGAGGGCAGTACAAGCTGGAGAATGCATTACTGGTCAGAGGCTGTTGTTTTATACTGAACTACGCTGCAGCTGCTCTGCAACACTGAAATGTTGTGATTTTGAACAGCGTCGAAGAGTTATATATCCAGAAATGAGGTGTTTTGGGAATGCAAAAGGGAAAAAAAGGTTTTATTACACTAGTCCTACGTGTGGAGTGCAACGGACTGTTTTCTTTGTTGTCTGTTCATTTAATGAAACTCCAGAGAGGAAGATTGTTTAGTGTTTATATGTTTGCCTTTCCTAGAAATATTTTTTTATTGATATCAGTGCTGCAGAGTTCAGTGACTTTCTGATAAGAAGGTATTTTTTTAGATGAGGTATCAGGCCGCTCCTTGGGTGTGTATGAAGGATTTTATTCAACCTGATTGGCTTTTTCTGCACCGTTCAAATGTTCCTTTGTCCTATGGTGTGATTTAATATTAAATCTACCCGTCAGAGTCTTTTCAGAAGCGCCCACCTCCTTGTTTTTCTCCTGTAGCGTAGATGGTCCTCATCGTCCAGCCTCAGGAGTCACGACAGCAGTGTGCTCTCCTCCAGCGTTGCGCAACCGGACCGCTGATAATCTGGTGCAGATGTGGGTGCGTTACCGGCCGCGTCGGACGCGCTGTTTACTGTATGGGACGCTGTGTACGCAGGCCTGGAGCTAGCTGCAGCAGACGACCCGGGGTCGGAGTACAGTATGGATCTGTTGCGTTCAGGCGGCTATTGACCCGCGCGGCAGCCGTTAGCGATAGCGACTCAGTGTTAGCCGCTGTCTGCCCTTACTGTACGTTCTGAAAACCAACGCGGAGGTGTTAGGGTGTCACTTCCTGGCCTGGCGGTCAGCTGTAGCCAGGGCGCTTCACGCTGAGCCTCTGATCCGTGGTGTGCGATTACAGCGTGTGTGTGTGTGTGTGTGTGTGTGTGTGTGTGTGTGTGTGTGTGTGTCTGTGTGTGTCTGTGTGTCTGTCTGTGTGTGTCTGTGTCTGTGTGTGTCTGTGTGTCTGTGTGTGTCTGTGTGTGTCTGTGTGTCTGTCTGTGTGTGTCTGTGTGTGTGTCTGTGTGTGTCTGTGTGTGTCTGTGTGTCTGTGTGTCTGTGTGTCTGTGTGTCTGTGTGTGTGTGTGTGTGTGTGGCCGGGCGCTCCGCGGCGCTCTTGCGACACCGGCCGGGGTCAGTTGTTCCGGGCCCGTGTGGAAGCCCGTTGCGTCACACGGTGTTTTCCACATGTGTGGCTCATTCCTTCCCTGGCCTCTCTGGTGAAAGCGGCGTCAGAAGCCTTTCCAAGAGTTTCTGCGCTTATTCATTCTTAGAAGCACTTGATTTGGCAACAGAAGTATGGACCAATTGTCCATTCATCTACAGGGCTGAATTTCTCTAAAGCTCATTTGTGGTTTGTTTTGTACCACGTTGTATTGTGACCTGTGTTGTTGCTGTCTCGTGCTGTTGTTACAAGGCAACGTGATGTGTGTGTGTGTGCGTGTGCGTGTGCCTGTGCGTGTGCGTGTGCGTGTGCGTGTGCGTGTGCGTGTGCGTGCGTGTGTGTGTGTGTATGCATGCGTGTGTGTGTGTGTGTGTGTGTGTGTGTTTGTGTGTGTGTGGTGTCTGTGTCTGTGTGTGTGTGTGGTGTGTGGTGTGTGGTGTCTGTGTGTGTGTGTGTGGTGTCTGTGTGTGTGCGTGTGTGTGTATGGTGTGTGCGTGCGTGCGCGTGTGTATGTGTGTGAGAGCGTGTGTGTGTGTGTGTGTGTGGGTGTGTGTGTTCACATGCTCAGGCAGGTTTATGTGGGGATATTGAGCAGAGACAGCTCAGGAACAGTGGGGGTAGTGTGAAGGGGGCAGTGTGAAGGCTGTACTGTACAGAGCCCGGCTAAAGGCTAAAGAGGCTAGGGGCTTGAGTTAACATAAGACCCACAGTTCTCATGTGGGGCCCCTCATCTCACACTCAGACGGGCAGGGGCTCGGGGCCACCATCACTGCTTGTGCAGTCAGGGCTGGTTAACACAGCCCATGTGGCCCTGGCTCCTGTGTTCTGCCTGAATGAGCTTCACATGGCTCTGGTGTAGAACCTGGAGCAGCTCCACCGCTTCCCTGTGGGGTTAGAAGTGCTTGGGAGCGTGCTCCTGTACAGCCCTGCCAAACTGTCATAGGATGTTCCAGCGATATCAAACGCTGGCACGGGAGACTCGCTGCATGAGCCTCACGCAGTTTTGTATTAATTTCTTTATGATCTTAACATGGTTTTCATGCAGGGGCCGTGGGCTGTCGGAACATTGCCTCTGGACTTGCAGATAAAATGTAAAGAGATGTAAATTTGCTGGGGAGTTGCTGTCTTTCTCCTACTAAACCCCCACTGATTCTTAAACCTGTCTGTACCCGCACGTTTTCTTATACATGTAGAACATTTCATTTAAATTGGGTCCTTTATTTCAGTTTTAATGTGCATCAGATGTTGGATTTGTGGTGAGTGAGTGGAGGTGGTGGTTAGTTGTATTTGTGTGTAAGGGGCGGTGCTGGTTGATTGAGGAGCTGTGGACAGGTGTGTGTTGATGTACACTGCACTGGGATTAGCCTGTTTCCACTGAGGCTTCAGAACACTGTGGCCTTCTGAGCCCTCAGGTGAATTCCACCTGTCAGAGCGTACAGTACGTGCTGCCCCTGGAATTCTGTGTGTGTGTGTGTGTGTGCGCGTGTGTATGTCTGTCTGTGTGTGTGGTGAGTGTGTGTGTGTGTGCGTGAATGTGTGCTTGCGCCTGTGTGGTGTGTGCGTGTGTTCACATGCTCAGGCAGGTTTATGTGGGGATATTGAGTAGAGGCAGCTCAATGACAGTGGGGGTAGTGTGAAGGGGGCAGTGTGAAGGCTTTAGTGTACAGAGCACGGCCTTCACACGTTCCATGGTTACCGGTGTCTGCCGTCACTTTTCACTAAAAAGCCACCCTTAGTCTATCCTCTCACATGACAGGAATAGTTTATCTTGGTTGTGATCAAATATCTTGTCTTATCCCATCTTATCATTTTACTGATGTAAAGGGAGTTGATTTTATTCCGTAAAGAGGTGGCTGACCGGTATAGTGTACGTGGGAGTCTGGTTTTTATCTATTGTTTTGAACTTGAATATGCCCTGGACGCATGGCTTATCTGGTAAAGTAGCTTATATGATGCAGATGATTATGAAGCAAGCTGGTGTCAATCGTGACCTAGACATGGGTTGGTTTACAGTAAAAGCCCCCCCCAGTAATCGCTTATTACAAACCTGGTACGGACAGTACCCCCGCAGGAAACCCACCCGCCCTCAAAAACATATTTTCAGTGTTTTTATTTCCTCTGGAATTTGTAATAAGTTGTGAAAGAATGCGGCGGGAGTGTGGTGGTTTTCACCGTCCATCACGTTGACGGTGGATTACAGATGACTGGAGTGTCCTGCAGGTTTCTGTTCTCCAGTTCCTCTCCTCGGGAAGTTTTTTTTTTTTTTCTTTCTCTTTGTTTTTTTTTACATTTTTTTCTTCTTGTCAGAAAGTCACGAGAGACGAGTTTAAATTTCACAAGCTGTCGGGAGTGGTGAACAAAATAATTGCATTCTGGGTGTTGGAGGTTTGTTGGCCTGTGGCACAGGCGGCTGCAACTCAAGTCTTCTCCCTTTGTCCCTATTTATAATTCCACAGAGCCTTTTTGCTGCCACGGCAGTATTAAGATCTATCATCACATATTTAATACTTTAATCAGTTGCCCAACAGTCAAATAAAATGAGCATTCATTGCTTTGCATACAAAGAAAGCTTCCGGAAACAGGTGGTCAGAGAGACTTAGCCTACAACTGCCAGCCCTAGAAAGGAACGTTTATAAGCCAGGAGGCGTGTGCATTAACGGCAGCCTTATTGTGGAGTCTAACCCTTTGAAGAGTAGGGTTTCTGGAATGTTTTTTTTCCCCCCAGAATTCGAAGTCAGCATTCTAGAACTCCATTGATTTCAATTACCAGTAGCGATTGCTACATCAGCATTAGAATGTTCAGTTGAGAACATTCCAATCACATATTTGTGACCTCACACATTAAAGGGTCAGTTAGAGCTGTGCTCTGGGGCTGCAGGGTCACACTTGGTGGCAGGTTCATTTGCACAGAGAGGAAGAGAGGAGGGCCCTCACAGTCTCAGCCACGCTGTGCTGCGCAGGCTGTCCCAGCTGCAGGAAACGGAACCGGGTACCGGCTCAACAAACGAAACTCTGTTTTATTTGGATTTCCCCCCCAATTTGCTGTTCAAAATTCCATTTAGGGCGTTCAGAAATAATCTGCTGAGAGAGCGATTTGTTGATTTATGAAATGAATCGGCGTACGTGTGAAAAATTGAATGAATGCTTTGCGTTTCATTGGGCATGACCCCTTTTTTCTCATTTATTTTTAGTTGTTTTTACTCTTTTCTTTTTTTTTCTCCGATGACACATTCGCTCCGTTTCAGATGTTGCTTGAGGGTGCACGCGTATCTTGTACGAAATTCACTCTGAAAAGGTTGATTGCTATTCTGTGTGTGTGTGTATGTGTGTGTTTGCGTCTCTGTGTGTGTGTGTGTGTGTATGTGTGTGTGTGTACACATGTCTGTGTGTGTGTGTATGTGTGTGTGTGTACACATGTCTGTGTGTGTGTGTGAGCGAGCTGCATGATGAATGAGCAGGGCTGTCCCAGGCTGTGTAAATGCAGCCCTCCTCCCTCAGGGCGTGGCTGCAGGAGCTCCTGTAAGCAGAGGCGCAGCTTTGGGCTCCTTACATAAAGGCCGTTCTGTGTGGGAACAGCGTGCGCATGCTGTCTGCATCTCAGCGCATGCAGAATCATGAGTAGGCCGCTAGCAGAGCCGTGCGCTGCTGCCCCCGTGTCCTGGCGTCCCGCGCTGCTCGGGGTATAAATAGAGCCGTCCCGGGACGCTGATGAATGGCGGGGCGCCCGGAGACGCGCCTGCCCCCAGCCGTGCCTTTTTAGGGTTCGCACTGAGCCCCCTCTCTGAGCGCCAGGCGACCTGACTAGTGAGGACCCACACGCCCCCCCATCCCCCCATCCTCCCCCCCCTGTGGGAACACACACATGCCCCACCCCATGGGTACACACACACACGCCCCCTGTGCACACGCACACGCCCCCTGTGCACACGCACACGCCCCCTGCGGACACCACACAGACGCACTCTCCCACGGTCACAGTTGGCCCACAGGGCTGAGCCGGTGTGACTCCAGCGCCTCCTCTGTGCTGTGTGCTCTGAGTGTTCTCAGGGCCTGTGGACACCAGCGCCACGCAGTGCTGCTTTTCACTGTGCCCTCCCCCCCACTCCCCTGCCTGAAAATCTGCTCTCCTTCTGTCTCCCTCTCCCACGAATAACACAAATAACAGTGTTCCCTACAACAGCAATGAGACATCTCTCACTCCCCACCCACCCCCCCTCTGGACTTGGCAGGTTATCTCAGTGTCTGTAGTGCCTGAGCCTGACTGATTCAGACACTTCTCCGTAGGTTCTGCAGCTTCACAGGGGCGACGCCAGAGGCTCCACCGTGTAGCCAGTGGCTGGATGGAGAGAGAGCCTGAGAGCGAGGGAGAGACAGAGAGAGAAATAAAGAGAGAGAGAGGGGGAGCTCATAAATACTTGAGTACTTTGGACAACATTCTATAGTCGTGCTTCTGTATAATTCAGAAAGTGTTGACTCAGTGTGCTGGGTTTCTGACATGTTTCCTGTATGTTTGGGTACACTGCTGCAGCAGATGCTAGGGGCTCTCAGGTTGGGGCTTGTTTCTGAGTTTCTGAGAGCGGGGAACAGGGCCGTAGAGCGTTTACCCCGGGACATGTCCACGGCCGCCCCCCCCCCTCCCCGCACACCGGGCAGCCCCCCCCCCCCCACACCACGCAGGCTCTCCGCATGATCTCACCGCCGGCCATGGGAACTGGGTTAGATCCTCATGCATTATGAAACCGGCTCGCTGCTGTACTTCCCGTTGCCCACGGAGCTCCCCGTTAGGGCGTGGAGTGGCGGATCTGCGGGCTAATCAGCTTACCTGCTGCCTGACAGCCCCCTGCCGTCCTCTGCCTGCGTCTTCTATCCCCCGCCCCCCCCCTTCCAACAGCTAAACGCCATAAAGACAATACGAATAAGAGCAGTAATAATCCTAACAGCAGCAGTAATACGTACTCTAATTACAGAAGGGTAGCAGCAGTGAGCGATGGTAGTGAAAGCAGTGCTAGCGTGCTCGGCAGCCAGCCGCAGGCCTCTGGGCCGTCCGTCAGTCATCGAGGCGGCGGAGGTGGCCTGGTCTGCCCTGCTTTTGTCCTCTCTCCTTTCGGGTTGTTTTGTTTTCGCGGCTGATGAAAGCTGACAGCTCCTTCATTGCTTCCCCTCGCCGCGGTGCCCTTTCCGAAACCGCGCCGCGCGCTAGCGGACGTGCCGGCGGAGGCCCCGGCGGCTTTTTTAAACCCCCCCCCCCCCCCCCCCCGCCCCGCCCCCCCCTCCTCCGGTCGGAGCCTGCCTAATTTGGGAAATCGGCGGAGCGCTCATAGAGCTGCGAGGCGGGGCAGGGGCAGGGGTGTCCGTTTGCGCCAAAACCGCGGTGGGAATTGGCGAGAAATCTCTCCGTCCTGCGGCGGAAGCTAATATGGCCGCCGTGCGTTCGCTCCACGTGCGGGCTACAAGATGTGGTCCTGTGGAGGTGCTGCAGATGGTAACAAAACCGCTCTAATCCACCCCTCACCCCCATGCAGAATAAGACCCCCCTTTTGAAGCCCGAGGTGAGGTCACAGCGTCAGCAGTGCGTCAGAGCTGGTTCTCGCGGTTACCATCGGCCCGGCTCTGCGTAAGCTGCACACCGGTCACATGGGCACAGGGGGAATTACACTATGCTAATGCTGCGTCAACACCGATTACACTGAGACCAGGAGAGCTGAGCCTCCTGCCTAAACCTGTTAATGTTCCCTCACTTTCCCTCACACTCTGTACCGCGCTCACTGCTTCACACTCACCCTCTCACTGCAGCTCCCTGTGTCACTCTGCACAGCCATCACTGCTTCACACACTCACCCTCTCACTGCAGGGCTCTGTGTCACTCCGTACAGCCATCACTGCTTCACACGCTCACCCTCTCACTGCAGGGCTCTGTGTCACTCCGTACAGCCATCACTGCTTCACACGCTCACCCTCTCACTGCAGCTCCCTGTGTCACTCTGCACAGCCATCACTGCTTCACACACTCACCCTCTCACTGCAGGGCTCTGTGTCACTCCGTACAGCCATCACTGCTTCACACGCTCACCCTCTCACTGCAGGGCTCTGTGTCACTCCGTACAGCCATCACTGCTTCACACGCTCACCCTCTCACTGCCGCTCCCTGTGTCACTCCGTACAGCCATCACTGCTTCACACACTCACCCTCTCACTGCAGGGCTCTGTGTCACTCCGTACAGCCATCACTGCTTCACACACTCACCCTCTCACTGCAGGGCTCTGTGTCACTCCGTACAGCCATCACTGCTTCACACGCTCACCCTCTCACTGCAGGGCTCTGTGTCACTCCGTACAGCCATCACTGCTTCACACGCTCACCCTCTCACTGCCGCTCCCTGTGTCACTCTGCACAGCCATCACTGCTTCACACATGTACTCTCCTAGTCTGTAACCCTTTCACTCTGATAGACTTAAATCACCCTTTTAGTCTCCTGCAGTCGGCCTGGCTTTGTTTGCTGTTAGCAGAAGTTATGGGTTCCAGGAGTGATGCATTTCTTGTGTCTGGTAGACACACGCGTGCCCGTGGACACGCATGGACACAGACACACACACACAGATTAGGAATCTGCCTTTTCAGAGTAAATTATACACAAGAACTATATCTCACTAAACTCTTATCTCTACCACAGTATCATTTTCTCTTACCCATGTTCATTCTCAAACGCACTCTCTCCCTCTAACGCACACGCCTTAAAGCACACCTGTCCCTCCCTCGAGTTATGGAGCTCAGTCACGGGGGTTTGCCCGTTGTCCGTTGGCTCAGAAGTCACCACAGAGCAGCCATTTGTGCTACTTTCAGCGTGCCCGCTATATTTATGCATAACAGACCTTCAGAGTACAGTGTGTCCCTGCCAGCTCGAGCAGTGTTATTAACTTCACTGTAACCGGAGGAAGGGGAGGCTGGGCTGGCAAGATAAGAGCGCCGGAGGGTTCTGCCTGCACCGCTGGCACAGCGTGTGTGTGCACGTGCGTGCGCGCGCGCGTGTGTGTGTGTGTGCGCGTGTGTGTGTGTGTGCGCGTGTGTGTGTGTGTGTGTGTGTGTGTGTGTGAGAGAGAGAGAGGGAGGCCGGGAAGGAGGGCAATTGGGGGTTATTATGGTGATGGATGACTCTGCATTACATATTCTTCCCCTTGGTACATTAATCTTTAGGGCCCTCCCCCCTGTTATGATTGTTTTAATTGCGCTCTGTGTTCCTGAGTGATAAATAGGAGACGGTGGGCCTGTCTGTGCTGACGTGCCGAGGCTGTTTCTGAAAATGTGGTGGCTGGAAAAGGCCTGGACTGCAGCTGTTCAGTGCGAAGCCATATTAATGCCTAGAATCGCTTTCTCTAGGTGTGAGTGTGTGTGTGTGTGTGTGTCTGTGTGAGTGTGTGACTGTGTCTGTCTGTGTGTGTGTGTGTGTGACTGTGTCTGTCTGTGTGTGTGTCGAGACCCACTGTCAATACAGTTTCTGATAAGAGATGCCAGGTTCCCAGGATTTTGCAGTGTCAAGGTTTCTCGGTATCTGCACGCTCATGTTTATCCTGACGTTTGCCTTTCTGCCCTTGTGTCCACAGGAAATCCCAGAGCTCAAGGAGCAGAGGGCTTTGGAGAAGGAGGAGGAGCGGGAGGAAGAGGAGGAGAAGAGCTCGGACGAGGGCTTCATGGGCATGACGCCGCTGCTGCAGGCCCACCACGCCATGGAGAGGATGGAGGAGTTTGTGCACAAGGTCAGCCCCCACCTCTGCTCCACCACACCCCACCCCACCCCAGCACACAGTGCTTTCTGTCTCCAGCCAGGCCCCGCCCCCTACAGTGGGCCAGAGAGGGGAACCTTTGCCTTACTTTCGACACTGAAGCAAAAACACTGGCTCGTGACTGCAGTTGTGTCATTGTTTTTCATATTCACCTTTGTTCAGATTTTTTTTTGGAAGTTGCAGTGGTTCCCTTACCTCAGAAGCACCCTCCCCCCCCTCCCAAAGCTGAAACATTAATATTTCCTACTTCCTTTATGTGAAGTGGCACCTTTCTCTCTGCCCTGATTCTGTGGGTATGCAGGCGTTACTGCCCTGCTTGTGGCCCTGCTGAAAGCCAGTCTGTGTGGTTTTTCTTGCGCAGTGAGCTTGTCTGAAATCCCCGGCTTCCTCTAGCAGGAACCCGTCCTGTAGACCGCAGCCCTTCGGTCCTCCTCGGCTCTGTTCTGCTTTTCACTGATAAACTGGCACACACCGGCACTGCCATTCAATCAGGAGCGTCTCAGGCCCAGATTTTAGGGTCTCATTTAAGTGTCTTTAAAAGCAGCGGATGGCTTTTTAATTTGGCGCAATGAATGTTTAATGAGCGGTCTGCGTGTACAGAAGTGTGAGAGCAGAAAGACCTGATTGTGGCCCTCTCTCCCGAAAGCGCTGATCACGTGCTTGCTCAGCTCTTCTCAGCTGTTGTAACATGTTTATAACATACTTTTATGTCATCAGGCCGCACTTAAATCACTTGGAGAATCCGAACGCACATTTCACACACAATACGGTCCTCGACACAGCCCAGCTCCCGGTTTAACTTTACAGAAGGCACCAAATCTGACCATTAAGGAACGTGTTTCCACGCTCTTAAGTTTTGCCCCACGCTTGGTCCTTTTTCTCCACTTGAAGGCTGTTCAGGGTACGTGCAGCTTCACTGCTGTTACCTGTGGATGGTGTGCGGCAGGTTGGCCTTTGGTCCTAAACCCCAGAGAGAAAGTACTCCACACGCGGGGTTTGAATGATTCTGCCCATGCATAGCCTTGACCTCGTTCTGAATCTGTCCTTCCGAGAACACGTCTCTCTTTCCACCTCGGCCAGCAGAAATATCTGATAGTATTCCAGTACTCTCTAAACACAGTGTCGTTTGGACCTCTCGTGCTTCCTACATTATTAATTACGTACAATCATTTTCACACAATAATGTTCATTTTTTCATTTGCTGAGTAATTATTTCTCTCCCTTTGTGTACAAACAGAACGGGCTTATGACTCACTGGCTGAGGTAGTTGGTGGTTAGGAGAACCACGGGTCCAGTGTTTGCTTTAGTTTGGCCTCTAATTGTTAACTGACGTGTGCAGATACTGCAGTCCCCTGCAGGAAGGGTAATAGCAGAGAAACAGACCCGTGTGTGGGCCCTGCTGGTCCCGTGTGCTCCTGGTCTTTCCCCCTCTCAGCCCAATCAGATAAGCGAGCTCCTGACACCTTCAGAAACACGAGCGTCGGCAGGAGCGCTCTGTTCCCACGGAGCGCTGGGTGACGCAGCCACCGGCCTAATGAAAGCGCCCGTTTCATTATTTAAGGGAAGCATTTTTAATTACAGTCGGCCGCTGAATGAATGGAGGCGGCTCAGGTGAAGGTCCTAATGAAGTGCGTGGGTCCCAGCTGGGCCGTAACGAAAGACCAGACCCTGGGGTGCAGCCCGGAGCTCGTAGCGCACGCCCCCCTCGACCCGCCCCACCCGCCCCGCGTCACGTTTAACGCCTCCTCTCCCCCTGTCGCAGATGTGGGAGGGCCGATGGCGGGTGATACCGCACGACGTCCTGCCCGATTGGCTGAAGGACAACGACTTCCTGTTGCACGGGCACCGGCCGCCCATGCCCTCCTTCAGGGCCTGCTTCAAGAGCATCTTCAGAATCCACACCGAGACAGGGAACATCTGGACACATCTTCTGGGTAAGGGCCGGGGGGCGACGTTCCCAAACACCGGGAGGGTGTGGGGGGTGGGGGAGTTTAAACTCCACGGAAGGTTAAGCGGCACGCGCTAATGAAATGGAATTGTGTGATACATCGCTGCCTCCGTGTCGTAAACCTGTGTGAGTTTTTATTGGTCTTGGCATCCAATGGCGTCTGCCTCTACAGTACTTTTGCTGGCATGCGTGAAAGAACCAGCGGTAGACCTGTAATGATTGATAATGCAGTTAATGCCTTACTGAGCGAGTCATATTTTAGCATTACCAACCGGACCGGCCACTGGAGCGGTGTCTCCGCTCTTATTGTGAAGGATTTACTTGCGTTTTGTTTTTTTGTTTTTTAAATAAAAGCCCTCAGGACGTTGCAGGCTGCTCATTGGCTGCTGTGTCTCTACAGATTTGTCGGGCCGGTGTAGGCAGATATTAAAACCTCTTGTTAAGCTGTCCCGCAGTAATTACGGGTGATGGAGTTAACCGTCTCCGCAGCACTGAGCTGGTGTGCTCTGACATTTTGAGAAGGCAGGGGTGAGAACGGAGTGCGCCCTGGGAGTGTGGAGCTCAGCCTGCGGAGACCGCCGCTGTTCCTCACATTGCAGCGCGCAGCTTAAATGTGTGGTAATATTACTGAACCAATCATTAGCCGCTCAGCCAAGGAGTCGCGCTCAAAGACATGTGCACACATTGTGCCTGTGCACGTGCACACACATACACGTGCACACACACAAGAACACACGCACACACACAGACACACGCGCGCACGCACACACACACACACACACACCCGGGACATGTTCAGACAGCCTGCTCAGCATCTGTCCTTAAGAGGTCAGTCATCATTGCGTAGCACAAGCGCGCTGTACCATAATGGCTAATTAGGGAATGAATATTTATGTGGCCTTTAATGCAGCCTGGTCCAGGCGAGCTCCAGGAACAGCACAGACGAGGCTGCAGGGCCCCTGACCTGCAAACACCACACTGCCATGGAGGCTGAGCAATAAGGAGGGACAGCAGGAAAGAGGGAGCACATGAAAGCAAGACTGAA
Source organism: Anguilla anguilla (assembly GCF_013347855.1). NCBI lineage: Eukaryota > Metazoa > Chordata > Actinopteri > Anguilliformes > Anguillidae > Anguilla > Anguilla anguilla. The sequence goes on along the minus strand of NC_049207.1, from coordinate 17,769,770 downwards.
AGAAAGAAGGGGGAGAATGGCGACAGATAATGGGAGAGGGCAGGAGTAAGAAAGAGGTTGAGAGGAGGGGTGCGATTCTGGCATAGGGTGCGCTGCTGGAACCCCACTCTCCCATTCTCAACCTTTAATGTTAAATGTCACGTTAGGGTAATGAGCGTTATTGTGCTCCCTGGGAGTTGGAGTTCCTTTGGAAGGGACTGTGCGTTGGCTTCGTATTCAGAAGCCGCGTTAAGCGTTTTGTATGATTAATTGTGGTAATTTCAGGGCCGATTGTAAAGGCCACTTTTCACACTGCGCTACAAGGGGGAAAACAAGCTGTGACAAGGAGAATGTGTGCTTGAGCTGTTTCACGCTGCCCCCTAGTGTTCAGTCTGTGACAGGAACGTACTGTAGGCTGCAAACTGCCAACTGGCTGAATCCTGCTCATTTATCAAATGGTGTAGACTGTTCCACATCATAATAATCAAAAACTGAAAATTAATGAAGCTATATTTGATGTTTGATCAGGCTTGATAGGTAATTATTCTTTGGGTGCAGATAGTGGTCAGAATGTGAAATCAAGGGCTGGGCTTATGACACATACTGATGGACTTTAACTTGCCAACGGAGCGGTTTCGCTGGTTCTTTTTGTTTTTATCGTGTTACATTAGATCAGATTAGATTGGATGACACAGAAAAACCTTTTTATCCACACGCACGGAGATTTGTCTGGCTGCACGTGGCGTGTGAAACACATTACAGACATGAAACACACAGGCCATGTACTCAGATACTCATTAAAGATTGTCCAACAAAGATGCACACGTGCAAATATTTGCAGTTGAATGGCTTTTGTTCGCAAGCTGTACCAGTTCACTGATCAGGTCCGTGATGCAAGTATGGCTCCCTGACTTAAAGATTAAACAACACACTGATGTAATGAGCTTTCCCTGTGCAATATCTGCACACGAGCATAATCAAAGGCCATTTGTCAAAGCATCACCAGTTATTTTCGAAGAAAATTTATGTATTCTTTTATTAAATTGAACACTTTGAATATCTTGCTGTCAGATGTGTTGTAGTGCATACTGTGCATTGTAATGGGGTAGAGCCTATATAAAATAATTAGCAAGCATATTCATGTTTCTCATTTTAAATGAAGTGTTCATAACTAAATGAAATGCCATTTTCTGCTCCCAAACACAATGGCTTAAATTGTTTTTATTCCGGAAGTTTCATAACAAGTTTGACGTGAATGGAATTGTGGATAATTGCTTGATTTGAGGAATATGAAATGACAGAAAGCCTAACTGTTCAGCCCCCCGTGGGCCGTAAGCAATATGTGGGCTTGAAGTTGTCTGAATTCAGTTGGGCTTATTATTAGACCTCAGACTGTCACTGGTGAACGTATTGATTGACATATCGACCAAACCCTCCTGACTGACTATTATCTGAGGCATGACTGTCTGTTCTCCTACACAGGCCTGACTGACTTCTCCTACACAGGCCTGACTGATACGACTCCCATACGACTGACCATTCTAAATGAGCTGGACTATTTTTCTACGCAGACTAGTCTACATGAGCCAGACTGACTATCCTCCTAGGCAACTCTGACTGACTATTCTCCTACTCAAGCCTGACTGACTATTCTCTTTTAAACAGCAGTTTGTTCATTGAACTGTCACGCCACGTTGGCCCCGGACACAAGAGCTTGGCACGGTTAGGATTAATCCCCCCCCCCCTCTCTCTCCCTCCTTCCCTCCCCCTCTCCCCCCAGGCTGCCTGTTTTTCCTCTGTCTGGGGATAGTCTACATGTTCCGGCCCAACATGTCGTTCGTGGCGCCGGTCCAGGAGAAGGTGGTGATCGGCATGTTCTTCCTGGGAGCCATCCTCTGCCTGTCCTTCTCCTGGCTCTTCCACACCGTGTACTGCCACTCGGAGGGCGTGTCCCGGGTCTTCTCCAAGTGAGTACCTGGCCCAGAGTGCTCTGGGGCTGTGCGGCCGGCGGTCGGCGTCTCCAGGGTTACCGTAAACGCGGTTCCGCTGAACGGGAGTATGTGTGTGTGTGCGTGTTCGTGTGTGTGTGCCCATACTGAAGTGTGTGTGTGTGTGCGCGTGTGTATGAGTGTGTGTGCGTGTCCGTGTGTGTGTGTGCGCGCGTGTGTGTATGAGTGTATGTGCGTGTCCGTGTGTGTGTGCGCGTGCGTGTGTATGAGTGTGTGTGCATGTCCGTGTGTGTGTGCCCATTCTGAAGTGTGTGTATGTCAGTGGGTATGTCTGTTCTGACGTGCCCGTCTCTGTGCCCCTGCAGGTTGGACTACTCGGGCATCGCCTTCCTGATCATGGGCAGCTTTGTGCCCTGGCTGTACTACTCCTTCTACTGCTCCCCGCAGCCCTGCTTCATCTACCTGATCGTGGTGTGCGTCCTGGGCATCTCCGCCATCATCGTCTCGCAGTGCGACTTCTTCGCCACACCGCAGTACCGCGGAGTCCGGGCCGGTGAGGGAGCGCGCGCGCGCGTGTGTGCGTGTGTGTGTGTGTGTGTGTGTGTGAGAGAGAGAACAGGAGTTGAGTTAGCCAGCCCTGTCAGATTTTGGCTGAAGCATATTGCTGACTTCCACAGGGACACATTGAACCTGCTGTATTGCTGTTTTACGTGCAGTTTAGTTTCATTAGTATTTTGATGCGACTGCAGTTATTCGCCTTTTTTTTTTAATTTATTTTTTTTAAAGCCATGGGGGGGCCCTGGGGGGGTTAATATTTGTGGGAGCCCTGAGTTCTCATTAGCCGAGCCACACAGTTCCCCTCAGGACCCCCTCCCCCTTCCTCTCTCCCCTGCTGAGTCACCAGACAGCAGACAGGCGGGGGCCCCCTGCTGGGGCTGTAAATAATGCAGGGCGGGTGGGGGGGGGCGGTGAGCGAGGCCCCGCCCCTCTCCTTCATGTGGAAGCCCACGCTCGGCTGCGGCGCTCCTCCCGCCCCTTAATTGGCCCGAGACAAACTACCTGGCTTTATCAATTCATAGCCCTCTTTTATGGAGGGCCATTTAGATAATCCCCGCCAGTTCCTGCTGACATTTATGGGGCTGTTACAGCCCCCTCCCCGGGCCCTGGATCCTGCTCTCTAACGGCCCATTAAGGCTGGGGGGGGCAACGAGGAGCACCCAGGTCGGGCCGAGAGTCCTCTCTGGGTCTATCTCTCTCTCTCTCTCCCTCTGTCTTTCTCTCCTCTCTCCCTCTCTCTCTCTGTATCTCTCATCTCTCTTGCCCTGTATTTTTCTCTCATCTCTCTCCTCTGTCTCCCCCCTCCTCTCTCACTCCCTCTTTTATCTCTTATCTCTATCTATCTTTCCCTCTGTCCTCTATCTTTCTCTCCCCTCTCTGATCCCTCTCTCTCTCTGCATCGCTCTCTCCTCTCTTTCTGTATCTCTCATCTCTCATGCTCTGCATTTTTCTCGTCTCTCTTCTGTCTCCCCCTCTCCTCTCTCACTCCCTCTTTTATCTCTTATCGCTGTCTATCTCTCCCTCTGTCCTCTATCTTTCTCTCTCCCCTCTCTGATCCCTCTCTTCTCTCCCTATCTGTTTGGAGAGAGGTGTGTATATTAGTTTGAGTATTGAACTCACCGGTATTGAATGGGTCCCCACACAGTGTCCGTGTCGCGGTGTGAGGAAGGCAGTGTGTGGGTTTTAAGTCCTCTGTCTGTCTCAGGTATGTTTGTGCAGTCTCGTTTGGGTGTAGTTTGTATGTAGGTAGTGTATATGTTGCAGCTTGTTTGTAGATTGTGTGATGTATGCAGTTTTGAATGCAGAATTCAGGTTATGTGTAGGTTGTAAATTATGTGTAGAACGCAGGTTGTATGTAGGTTATGTGTAGGTTGTAAGTTATGTGTAGTTTGTAGGCTATATAGGTTGCAGTTTGTATGTTATTTGCAGGTTGTGTGTAGTTTGTTGGTTATATGTAGGATGCAGGTTGTCTGTAGGATGCAGGTTGTCTGTAGGACGCAGGTTATGTGTAGGATGCAGGTTGTGTGTAGTCTCTAGGTTATATGCAGGATGCAGGCTGTCTGTAGGACGCAGGTTGTGTGTAGGATGCAGGCTGTCTGTAGGACGCAGGTTGTGTGCCTGTAGGCGGGCGCAGTGTGTGAGCTGTGTCCTCTCTGTCTCTCAGGTGTGTTTGTGGGTCTGGGCCTGAGTGGAGTGGTCCCCTCGCTGCACTTTGTCATCACCGAGGGGTTTTTACGGGCCACCACCATGGGCCAGTTGGGCTGGCTCCTCCTCATGGCCACACTCTACATCACCGGAGCCTGTCTGTATGCCGCCCGCATCCCGGAGAGGTTCTTCCCTGGAAAGTGTGACATTTGGGTATGTGTGACACCCCCGACACCTCCCCCCGCCCCCCCCACACACCCCTCCCTCCCCCGTCACCTTCCCTCTCCTCTGCCAGTGAGGAGCTGGGACAGAGCGTCTGCAGTGAAACTCATGCGCATGCACACACTCTCCCTCCCACACACTCTCCCTCCCACACACACACACACACACACACACTCACACTCACACACACAGACACACACACAGATGATGGGGCGGAGCTCCATCTGTCCCCGCCCTCCCCAGCCCTCAGAACACAGCAGCCACTGTGCTGCTGAACAGAGGGGCCTCTGGCTATTTCTGGGTTCAGCTGAGTGAACCCAGATGGGTGTGTGTTTGTGTGAGCCTGGTCAGCAGTCATGTGGTGTGTGCGTGTGTGTGTGTACATTTGTGCATGCGTGCGTGTGCGTGCGTGTGTGTGCGTGCACGCTTGTGTGTGTGTGTGCGCGTGTGTGTGTGTGTGTGTGCGCGCGTGCGTGTGTGTGTGTGTGTGTGCGTGTGCGCGCGCGTGTGTGCGTGCACGCTTGTGTGTGTGTGTGTGCGCGTGTGTGTGTGTGTGTGTGTGTGCGCGCGCGTGTGTGTGTGTGTGTGCGTGCGCGCGTGTGTGTGTGTGCGCGTGTGCGTGCGCGCGTGTGTGTGTGTGCGCGTGTGTGTGTGTCAGGCAGAGTGCTGGGCGTTTCGGGGTCGCTGGCTTCACCCCTGTAAGCACGGGGAGAACAGACCCACTGGCTCCGGGACACGCCCCCTCCCCTTTCAGGAGCGACCCCCTCCTGTGTGCCGAGCCGTTCTCCCTCCCGTCCATCAAGCACAGCCCCAGCACTCAAACCAGGGCAGCCCTGGAGCTTCATTCAGCCCCGCCGCCGTCTTCCAAACCCCCTCTATTTCCTCAGCTGGTGGGGGCTATTTCTGTGAGACGTCCCGCAGAGGGAAAGGGGTGGGGGGGCACGGGGGAGAGAGCCCAGGTTGTGTAGATGCTTGCCATGAATAAGTCATGTTTCAGTAGCCTCCTTTTCTCTCGCCGCTGTTTTTAAGCTCCGCCACCGCGACGCGGTCTCCTGACGCCAGCTCCGATGTCCAACACGAGCGCCTCTTAATTGAAAGTGCAGGGTTTTTGTCTTTCTTCAAATTCACGTTATCTCCTGGAGGACGTCCAGCCCCTATAAAAACGTCCGCTGGAAATTGATGTGCGGAAGTGTGGAGGAGAACAGTGAGCGTTACGTCCCCACAGTTAGCCAAGGACAAAAGCTCAAGGAACCAAAAAAAAAAAAAAGAGTACATTTCGGACCTAACCCAAAGTCAGTGTTGCGTGTGAGGTATGCAGGCCTGTGTGTGTGTGTATGTGTGTGTGTGTAAAGGCAGAATGCCTCTTCGCCTGATCGTTCTTCTCAGAATGTGATGTTTGATGTTGGCTGTTCTGGAATGTTCTCTGTGGAATGCTCCAAGCATTGCACTCCTGATGGCACATCTGGACTAGGCCATTTCCTTCCAGTGTTAATGTTAAACACACATGCGCGCACATGCACACGTGTGCGCACACACACACACACACACACGTATGCAGGGAGGGATGTCAAACTGCTAATCTTTATCACTGGTAGTGAAGATAAATGGAGAGAACGGACGGACTGACTGACCTGTGCGAACCTCCTCCTTTCACAGTTCCACTCTCACCAGCTGTTCCACATCCTGGTCGTGGCGGGAGCCTTCGTCCACTTCCACGGCGTCTCCAACCTGCAGGAGTTCCGCTACACGGCTGGCGGGGGCTGCGCCGAGGATGGTGCCCTGTGAGCGCGCGCGGCCGTGGTACCGACACGTGCCACCAGGGGGAGCCAGCAGAGCAGCGAGCAAAACACGTCTTTTTGGTCCACCAGGATGAACATAAGAGGACGAAGTCAAGGACAAGGTTTCTTTTCTTTTTGAAAACTACCTAAGTCTTGGCTTTTCTCTGTAATAAACTGCACCAATGGGAGAAATTAAGATTCAGAAAGACATATTTGTAGATAACTAATAAATTATATAGTCGCAAAGCCAATTGTCAATATTCTTAAAAATACCGAGACACACAAAATGTAGGTTTTGTTGAGAGTGGGTCTAAAATGCTTTCATGCGACAAAAAAATGTGTGTGTGAAGAGTTTCTTTTTCTCTTCCATAAGTGCGGGGGGTGCTTTTAAACAGATTTTTCATGTACATAAGATTTCTAACTTTGGGTTATATAGATTTGTATTATATATATAAAAGTAACAAAATCAACCAAAAAAAATGTTTAAGCTATAAGAAGAAAATGAGAAATTTAAATGAATTAAAGATTATAAGAAAAAAAGGTTTAAAAGGCAAAAACAAATGCAAAACCAGTCATTTTTTAGGAGGGAAGAGTTTGCTGGAAATGCCACACGCACTGTCAAAGTTTACTTGCACAATGAGGTTAGACATCTGGTGGGGAGGGGGGCTGGGCCAGACTACTGTCGGGGCTAACGGTGGCCCGCGATTGGTCCGTTGAGTCCCGGACAAGGTAGAGCACAGTCCCGCCCCCAGGGTCAGCTGTATGTGGAAATGGGGGAAGTTGGCCACCAGTGGTAAAATGGACACCTTGTTCTAGCAGCTGTTCTGTTAAGTACATTATGATGTAAAAGGGGCGGAGCCACATTAGGGTCAATTCTCCTGTGAAGCAGGGTGTAATTAACGAGAGAGCTCTCTTATTACCCTTTCCACTTTATACTCATTTACCGGACTCCGTATGTAGTGTGATGGGCTTTCTCTAGCTATTCCCCTCTCCTCTCTCTCTTATCTCTGCTATCTCTTCTCCACATTAATCTGGAGTCAAGCTCTGGCTGAAATAAATTATGGGGTACACAAATTATAATTTTTTTTTTTTTACTGGAATGAGGTGCTTGTCTGGAAGTGGCCCTGCAGAAAGGAATCTGATCTATGAGTGAAGATATGCTGTGACCTCGCCCTCTGCCCCACCCAAACATGGGGCCGCCTGCGTTTCGGCAGGGAGCCCACGCAGCTCCCAGGCGGATCCGCTGAGTTCCAGGAATTCAGAGTTTAGAGCCCACCGCCCCCCCTTTGGTTACCGAGCGACCACCCAGCCCTCTCAGAACGTAAGTGGAGGATGTGAGACATCGCGGGGAGAGTGGTGGTGTGGAAGTAGAGACAGGCCCCAGAGCCCACGGTGTATCTGCGCAGACAGCAGCGCACGGTCCTCCTCCTCCTCATACCTGTAACCACAGGGCTCTACCATTAATCTCTGAGTGTGTGCCACACACACAGGCCTCTCTGTCTTTTCCATATTCATTATCTCCCGCACACCAACTGTCACCTACCACCGCATCACACGCACGACTTCATTCCTCCCCCTCGGACCCAGGACCTTGGGGGCGTGGCCAGACCTGGGTTATGCCGCTAGGCCGCTTGCTGGGGACACGGGCTGAAGCTAACATGCAGAACAAAGAAGCGCATGCAAGCTTGTTTATTAAAAACATTAATACATTTTCATTACTATCATCAGTTTCCATTGAGAAGTATTAGGATGGGAGCAGATAAAGGAATTGTATAATTCTGGAAGGAGCAGTTGAAAGACAGGCCGGAGGGTGTAAAGGCGTGTTCGCCCTGCACAGGGTTGTGGCACACACCTGCACACGCCTCAGACGAGCTCTCTCTCTACATGTTCCCATTTCATGTCTGATTGCGTTCTCCCTCACACACATACAAAGTGTGTGGTTTTCATCTGCTTAACACGTGCAGGTTGTGACCTCCACTCCAGAATGCTTGGGATAACATTTCAGCTTTAGTGTCTTTTAAAGATGTAGTCATGACTCTTAATCCCAGGTCAGAACTCCACATTGTCCTCCACAAAGAAAATACAGAGAGGGTTTCATCTGGTGACCGGCTGAGCAGGGGCCTTTCAAGTGAATTATAGGTAGGGGGGTTCGGTCAGGCAATGCAAACAGCTTTCACTTGAAACCAGCTACCGTGGGATTCGTTTTTCACCTTTAAAAAAATAAAATAACGGGACATTTCTGGTTGTCGAACATTGAGGGTGAGAAACCCTGTGGAATCCAGGCAGGCCGTTGTGGTAGGCCGCCTGTAGGGGGCAGTGTTATCTTCATGTTCTCCTCTTTCTTTTCTCTCGTTTGTCCTTGTGTTTCCTGATTAGGGGTGCTTTGCATTCTACTTTCCATCTTCCAAAGTTGAGGCCTTGTTTCATTGTGAAATTTAAGATAACAGAAGCATTTAAAGAAAACAAACTGCTGTTTTTTTTAAATATATATTTTTTTCTTTTTGCGGAGTGCATAACGTTTGTTGTGAAAGCACACGTATAGTTCTGAAAGGGTGTGTGATTGCGATTAGGATCTTTATATCTGCTGTATTGTTCTAATAAAAAGTTTTTTGAATCAAAAAATATTGTGCAGTCGTTTTATTTGTGTGTGAGTATGCGGGAGCCTGAAGTATGACTATGAACCGGAGTGCTGGAATCGAGAAGTTCAGGAAGAAGGTGCTGGACTTTGGAAGGCCAGTTCAAACCAGTGGTTCCTCATTTCTTCTTGCCTCTGCTGCCACTCTATGACCGATTGTGGTAATGCACTATATTTGGGAAAAGCCTTTATTTTGATGTGTCACCATGTTAATACAGCATCACACTGAATTTTTACAACCATATGTGGTGCATTTGTTTGATTTTTTCTGTTATCACACCTTTTCTGTTCCTGTGAGTGACTGCAGAGTGAGCATCAGTGCTTCAGGCCTTGGGCTCCCACAGCAGCTGATTGGACGGGCAGACAGGCTAAAGACACGCCCTTCTTCCCTCCCAATAATTCTGCATCCCATTTCAGGGCCCGCTTTTTTAGGAGCATTTCCTTCTGAAAATTGATGTGTGTTAACTGGAAAAATAATTTAAGAGCACAAATACTAACTGGGATGCATTAATGCGCTCCTAACTTTGGACCACATGTTAAATAGCAAAAAATGTTAGCGTAGAGCCCTGCATTTTGTCATGGAGAGGAAGGGGGGGGGGGAGCCCACCTTCATGATACCTGAAAAGTGTTTTACCCCCCACGGACCCTGTTTTCTGACTCCGCAGAATAAAAATAAAGTCGGCATACGACTGAGCTGTCACTGCGCGACAGGTCAAAATGGCTGGCAGACTCAGTCAGGATGATGGCAGCAGCCCACTGGTGGATCTGGCTCCCAAAGGAACCAGAGCAGCCTGGCAGCACCCTTAATCCAATATTTCTAGAGATTTACTAGAGATATGCACATTAATTAAGCACTGTTTTATCCAGGAAAGTTCCAGGTTGGTTCTTACAATGAGATTTTAGCATTGTGCATTTTGCAGAACATTTTATGAGATTAATTTGTAGGTGTTCAGACTATATTTGCTTAATGTACTGGTTGGCTTTAAATGGTTATAATCATGCAGTGTGTGGAGATGTGTTAATTGTGTGTGTATGTGGTGGTCGTGTATCATCATCGGACGGCTTAATAAAATCAGAGAAGAAGAACAGTGCTTTAGGACAGTGAAAACAGGTCCCTGTTCCTCCCTTCTCTCCAGGAGCTGTCCAGGCTTGCTGAGGGGTGAACCCGTACACCCTTTTCTGTTTACCAGCTCCTGGGACAAAGCCTGCCTTTCTCCCCACTCTGTCTAACGAGACCATTCAGACCCCATCCATCTTACTCACAGAGACACGGGCCCACTGGGACCTGTGCCTTTAGTCAGAAGATTGATTGATTGAGAAATTTTGTTTGATGGATGCCCATAATCACTCATTCAGTTCTTACACACTAAGGATCTGCCATCAAATTTCTTCTCTCTCATTGTGGACCTTTTGTAAAAATGTTGAAAATATTTGTGGTCGCTTACTGCAGGTTCCTCATCTCATATATTATGACAGTCTGAAGGAAAACGCATACCCTACACCTTTATTTATAGAAGTTCAAGTACAAGTGAATTTTTAATGTGAAACACATAAAGATCCCAATGGATTATCCTTATATAAAATGACTCACTTTGCAGTCGGTTCTCAACAATAGATTGCTTTGAATCTCATGACGAGCCTCTGCTGGTTGGCAGTGTAGTGCACACCTACTGTTGCACTAATCAGTGTGCTCTCTAGAGGGTGCTGTTGGTACTGCTTCAAGGTTTGGCATTTGGCATTTAACCACACTAAACAAGGCTGTCTAAATATATATTTTGTGATATTCAAGTGAATTAGTGTCATGAATAACAGCCATTCAAATATGCCATTGTGCACTTGAGCCTGCATTTTGTGAGTGGGTGGAACATTGCAGGTTAAAATAATGTTGAGCTAGAAGGCTGGGCCATTTCCTCTTCCTGTACAACATTACTGCCAGAGTCATTTTTGTCCGCTGACCTCCCTCTGGCTGTGGCTTGACATGGAACATAAAAACCAGGTGGGCCAATGGCAGCATCTGGGGAAAGGACCGCACTGAGCCTGGCTGACACGGACTAGGAGAACAGCCAATGAACGGCCACTTTGGCCCTTTCCGCATCCACTTTGAATGCTGCAGGGACACCCTGGCCTGCCTGAGAATACCTACTGACAGCTGGGTTCTCAAGGAAGACTCAGGGGGCGATGCCCTTTGACTGCTCCAAGCATGATCCTTTTCCCCTCCCACCTCTCCCCCCTAAGAACTCATTTCTGCTTCTTCCCAGTCATGTAATGTCAGACTGTAGGACACTGACTAAGGCTTCACTGTGTCATGGTATATCTATCTGGAGTGTTCTGGGAATTGATTACACTCTGCAACTTAATCCTCTGAATCAGGGCAGAGGTGCTGAGCCCCTAGTCTATGAAGAGATTAAGTTGGAGAACTTGTGTATTCTTCATTGTTCTGACTGCGTTTCTGGCTGAGCCAGGATCCTGGCAAGTTTCCCAAACAGTGAGCATGTGGCAGGTCTCCAGCTCCAAACATTTTCAGATAAGTGGTGGAAATGTGCACCTGTTACCCAGGTGGATGCCCCCTGTGTGATGCATGAAGGTGACATTACAAATGCAATCCTTCAGTTTTTTTTTTTTTTTAGTTACTACTAATACTGCTGCTGCTGTTACCACAACGCTACTGCTACTACTAATACTACTAGTATTTAAAATAATGTCTTGCAAAAGTGTACCAACGTCTGAAGACAGAAAGGAGTAGCTAGATATTGTAAAATACGTCTTAATCCGGACTTTGTAATTACAATATGTCTCCGGACGCTGTTTTTTTTTCCGTTCCCGGAAGTGGCTAGCTACAAGTTGTACAACCATCGGCTACAACACCTGGAAGTAGATCGCTTGTTCAGAGGCCCCTGGCCTAACCAAAGAGATGCGAATACCTGCCGCTGGGCATCATCTTATGCTCCTTCATTCACGACTGGTGTGGTTCATTTGTGCTGGGACCCTGGCCCATGTGAGTACGTGCATTCATTCTGAAGCAAAACACTCGTGTTATCAGGATGTAAAGTATAAATCGTGGGGTTTACGTTGAGAACATTTCTGCTTTATTGTGCATTTCAATTAGCAAATGTTTTACCTTGAGAAATTAAGTTAATTTTTGTAAAGGCTAATGTGCGTCAACATGTGGGCCCAACCACAAGCACTTGAGGTTAATTAGCAACATTTTCTAGACCGGGGGTCTCGATTCCGGACATTTCAACGTTGTAGTTGAGACATTTAATGTGTTGTTGCTGCTGAATGTATGTTTAGTGCAATAAATATGCAATGCGCCCTTTACAAATGCGTGTTTCTGAAGGTGCTATTTCCCCCTTCCTTCTGGGTTTGTGTAAGGCCTACCCACCCTGCTAGCTAGTTAATGTTAGGTGGCTACAAGCTGTTGCTTAACCTGCTACAATGCTATCCGATCAAAGGTGGTCGTATTATCCAGATAATTCATTATGCACTGTCAGTGTTTTTTTTTTATTACACTGTCATTGTTTCAGCTAATTAATGCTCGAACGGCTCCTACCTTAATGTACATTTTGTGTTTTAGGAGCTTAGAAGAAGTCAAGACAGGTTTTCGTTATTAATATCCATGGCATTGACTTTTAGTGAACAAGATTGAATGTTTTTAGTTAAGGCGGGTAATTCCACAGATCGTTTTGCAAATCTTTCTTATTTGTGACAATGTTCCTGAAGTATTATTGGTTGAAGTCATATATAAAAAAGAAATAGCTGTTATTTCGTAATTTCTAAGTGTTCCTGTAATGTGCATTTCTGTACATTACTGTACATTTCTGTTTTTGTACATGTACTGAACGTAGAGATCAATATTATTTTCTCAGTATTTTCTCGCTGCATGCACTGTGCTAATTACCCTATTGTTGCATTACAACATTAGTTAGGAGATCCAGACGGTTCACCATCCACTGCTGGAAACCCAGGGTAATATCACATGTACACCCCGTGTTAGCATCAGGCCTACTGGAGAGCAGTTAGAGGTATTTTTAGGCATTGCTTACCTAACTCTGCTAGCGAGAATCACGGCCTGTGAAAAGGGAGTCACGTGTGTGCTTGACAAGCAAACCACAATGCTTGGAAATGCTGCGGATACATTCTGTGCTAACTGAAAAACAATTCTGTTTTCATTACAGCACACTGAAACAACTAACAATAAGACGGATGTTAAATAAACCAGTAGAAAATAATAGTAATACATTGTTCTAGACTGCACATACACTCATCATGTTCTTCAGTTGGTTTTCACTTTTTCTGTTTCCATTATCCACTAAGTGTTTTAAGCATTGTGTATAACATGTTCTGCACTGGTGAGCTCAGTTCCATCTGAAAGTCAGTAATAATATATAACTATCAGCTAACTTTGCAAATGTCATCTTAATGAATACCCACTGTAGACATTTTAATGTCACATTAGCAACAAATAGATTGCAGCTCCTTTTACCCATTTTATTGTAATTTATTTAACATTTATTTACATTTGTATTTAAATAATTCCTAAAGCACCCTTCACTTTTCATGTACTTATGCAGTCTCTTTACCTTTAAAAAAAATTCAGGATTGTGTAAATACCCCTAAAAAAATGGTGTGTTTTTGCAAGATACTGGTATGTGGTTCAGGGTGCTACAGCCTGCTGGGTGTGAATATACCCACCTCAGCCAGAGAGAACAGGCCGAGCCTCCGGGCTTGTCCCCCCACCCCCTCTCGCCCCCCTAGTCCCACAGCACAGCTGTCTACAGTTCAAACCCATCAAGTTCTTCACTTTCACACTCACTGACCGAGCTCAGTACTGTACCACTCGTCTGTACCCGTAAGCATGGCTAATGTGAGCTTAAGATGAAAAGAGAAATGGCCTAGCTTGTCAGTATTTGGTGAAACAGTATTTGGTGTTGTTTGTCTCTACTGTTGTTATGTGGAGCTTGGTATGACATTTTGTGCACTGTGGTGCCGAGTGCTAGTTGCATTAGTCTTTATTTATTGGACTTCAGTTTGGAGCGTAAGCCTATGATGTAATAATACAGGTTGCTCATCTAATTTTTTCACGGCTTTTGTCATTTCCCATGCAGTGTGCCTCTCCACCATTTTCATTATACAGTGTAATTTTCAGAGGAACGCGTTCCAATACTGTTTTTCCCCTAAATCTACCCCTTTTGAAAGTGACAAACATGGTCCTAAAACAGCTGGGACCAACTACACATTCTCGTTACCCGACGCCCTAAAACAGGGGTGTCAAACTGCATCCCAAGGGGGCTGCAGTGTCTGCGGGTTTTTGTGTTTTCCTTTCAGTCAGCTGCCAATTAAGGCTTTGAGAACAAGGCGTGTGGATGCCTTAGCCAATCAATGATTTGAATGAAACACTTGTGTCGAGAACTCCCCAAAAACTAGCGGACACTGCGGCCCTCCAGGACTGGAGTTAGACATCTGTGCCCTAAAACAAACCTGAGGGTCTATCGATTAGGGGCCTACCCTATATCATTATGAGCCTCTTATTTCTGTAGGCCCGGGACTCTTAATGAATAGAGGTAGCCCCCCTTAACCCCTATAAATGAATAATACACTTTTGTCAACAAAATAAAATGAAACAAACCTTTGCATAACCATTGCAAAATGCAGACTGTGCAGAGCACCTTTTAGGGTTTGCGCACAGAATCAAACCTGGTCTCCTGACCTTCATTGTGGACCACACATCTCCACTTTAAGGCTGAAGGTGTGTGTGAACCGTCTCTCCTGCAGTTGTTGAGTGCATGGAGCCTGCAAGCTGCCCACAAACCAACAGCAGGACTGGATTCTTTTCAATTTGTGACATTTTGACATTTTACAAAACATGTAGATATGCTAATACCTGTCTCGTTTGTGTTTGCTTGTGTGTGTGTGCTTGTGGTTGTATGTGTATGTGTGCACCTGTGCATAGAATTTTTTTTTTTTAAGTCTTTTTGAGATTCTGATCTGGCTCAGCATGGGCCACAGTTCTAATGGACCTTTTTTTTAGAGTCTGAAATAAAAAGCTGAATGAATGAATAATGCTCTGACATCACAGGACATTGGCACTGCACTGTGATGCAGTGTCCAGCAGAGGGCAGAATTCATGCAGCCGATTGGAGACAAAGATACCTTCCAGCCTTGGTGACACCTGTGTCGGTGTCTTGGCTGCAGTGCTTCTGTAGAACATGTCTTGACAAAGTCACATGCCCATGGCTAATGCTACTGAAACACATGCATGAATTGGATATCTATTTTTGCGGTAGTAACTGACCGCTATTTTTCTTCTCCACAAAGGTGAGCATTTGTAGTCGTGTCTCTTCTCCATTGTTTAAAAATGTGTCCGATTTTCCCTCAGAGAATTTTGCTAAGAAAAGAGAGAGGAAAATGGCATCTTAAGACACTGTTGAAAAGCCCTTTTGTTTCTGTGCACTGGTGTAGATCCAGGGATGGTCTCTTCCCAGTGTGTAGCTGTTGTATCGTCCCTCAGCAGTCACAGTGCTGGTTGGCAATCTACTCGGCTCAAAAACTAAAGATTACAGTAGCATTTCAGCAGCCCGCGTGCCTGGTTCAGCCATTTTGGGAGCCAGGAGATCAGTGACTCCAGGGAGGTGGAGTCTTGGCCTGTCCATCATCGCAGGACCCACGTAGAGGTGGCCAGGGAAGCCAGGAATAGGGCCACAGACAGGGAAATTTCCGAAGCTCCCCCACAATCTTTGGCATTTTCCTACAATAAAGAGCAATAAATGAATACTTAAAACGTGCATGAACATTAAAGTGCATCAAAGTGTTACAAAAACACACTAGGGTTTTATTCAAGCACAATGTACCACCACATCCAGAAAATGTATCACTGAAGTATAATGTGTTCCGTTCTGAAAGGTACACGGCTCTCTCCGTGCCATACGACACATGATTTGAGGATGATATGTCTCCTTCAGTCCACAAGTCTTTTCAACCAGTTTATGAAACTCTCCTGTTATATTTTTCTTAGCTACACAGCAAACATTATTTTGCTGTTGTTCAGACTGTCTGTTTAGTTTTGAACTGATCAGTTAAAAGAAACCGCTTTGATGCTCAGGAATGAGTGGAAGAGCCATCAGCTAATGACACCTCAAAGAATATATAGGGCCATTTTCACAGACAGATTAAATTTAGTCATTGACTAAATTGAGTTCTTGTATGGAGAATCTCCATTCTAAATAGAATTTAGTCAAGGACTAGGCTTAATCTGCGTCTGTGCAACTGGCCCATAAAGTCCTAATTCGAGATTAATCAATATTAGACTTTTTAACATGGTTGTCACTGGCATCATCAGAATTGATACCAGACTGTGGGGCCATACTGAAAGCCAGTACTTTTATAGGACTAGCCACCTGACAGCCCCTTTGTGTCATTGTTACATTTGATCTCGCCATGTATGAATCGGCCCTGAAAATATTTCAAAATGCATTGGTTTAAAAATCATTCACTCAGTGAGTCGGCCAATCAGCGGAAGGCGAGGGCTGACCTCAGGGTGGAAGGCGTGGCAGGAGTCCGGCCTCCTGCGGATCTTCTGCGACCGCATCCTGTCACACTTCACCGAGGCATTATGTGCCCAGGGATTAAGGACTAATGACAGAGTGAGTCACAGTGTAATAAAACATCAACAACACCGGCCAAGATTTCTCTCATTTTACTCTTGGGTCGATAGTGTGAAAACAACACGCACAGAAAAAAGTATAACGGTGAGGAACACTGTGTTTGTGTAATGTCTCTCTGCTCATGGGCCTATGGAAGGATATATTTGACCTCCTTTGGTTCCAGGGTAATGGGAGAATACTTCCGGGAACAGTCGCAGTCTGACTGTATCACCACCATTATCAGGTTGCTGTTGGCGATCTGCTGCAACACAAACATCCTGGAACACACACAAAACAAACAATGCTTAGCGACAAAGCACTCTCAACCCCCCTCTCAAATTCTGGGCACCCTATCTCCTGCCAATCATGTTTCACATCTTACTGCTGCATTTAACCCTGAGAAAAAGGTCATTTTTCAGGATGAGAAGTTAAAAGCTGCAGTTCAGACAGCAGCCCCACAGCTCAGACAGGGCTCTCCCATTGACACCGATTTGCCAGCTGGTAATGTGCTGTATGAGAGGTACTTTCAGATAACGGTGGCTTTAAATTGGCTGGTCAGTGGAGTTGATGTGGGCTAATGAGGATGGAAAGTTATGTCAAAGCTCATTCTAGCTCCTCTAGTGTGTGCTGGGCATTTTCCTGTGTGTGTCCAAACACTGCAGTTGAAACCTCTGTGTATAGACTGCTTCAGTTCATTGAAGCCCAGTAGAGTAGTTTAATATTGTGATCACCTTCCTGTCCCTTTGCTGCTGAATGCATTGTCCCTATATTGCCTGACCTGTATTGCTTGATGTCAGCTTGAGCATTAGCAGAAATGTCAGCTGAATAGCTTTCTTGTGGGCTTGTATGTGCTGTGACGCCCTCCACTGAACTGAAGGTCATCATCTTGACTTAAGCCAAGGTCGTGTTTTAAGTAGTTGGAGGATATAGGCCTTCACTGTTGGATTAAAGACGGGATGTTATTCGCTCTGACCCGTGTGGTCCTGTGCTTGTGTTTTGGAGACCTGGAAGCGCTCTGGATGGACAGTGGGAACAGGATGGTTCCTCTCACTGTCCTTCCATTGGTATCGTCACTTTGGATAAAAGTGTCTGGCAAATTAATGTAATGTATCAAATCAATATGGTCACATGATCAGGGGCCTAAGAAAACTGTAACCGAGCAGAAGCACCCTCCCTATGTCTGCCGTGGGGGCGCGGGCGAGGCAGGATGGTGCCAGTCTGCCACCCTGCCCGTGTTTCCTTAACCCGACAGCTGGGGAGCATTTGATGCCCCCTGGCATCTCATCCCTCCATCGCAGGGCACTGAATATAGCGAGGGAAAGCACATGTGAGCAGAAAGGAGGGATGAAGAGGAGGAAAGCGGGAGAAGGAATGTGTTTGTTTACTCCAGTGGAGAGAAGACTCCTGGGTCAGGCCTGGCTGGGATGGGAGTGTAACATCCCCCGCCATAGAGACCAAAACCCCCTCTGCCAGACCCACGCTCAGGAAGACCTGCTTCCTCCCTTGCTTTATTTTTTCTGCAGTGGACCCTTGCAGTTTTACGGGAGCGCATTAGCTTTCCACGTGGGTGTAAGAATGGGAAAAGGGGAAAACCGTGTGATACATGGAACTGGGGAGCAGAAGAGAGAGTTTGGGGGGGGGGGGGGGTTCCTGCTCGGAATGCTTGGAGCTGAGCTGGGGTTTGGGTCAACGGGCAGCCGAGGCCAACAGAGGGAGGCTTCTGTTCAGTTTCCCCAAAGTGAATTTAGCACCTCCCATGGTTCGCTCTTAGTCTTCCACACAGTTTACAGTTACCACATTTCCTCTATGGGGGAATGTGAGGAGAAGGTGCTGAAATCTCACTGAAAGAAGTCAGGCAAGATGTACAGTACATACCAGTCCATTTTTATAACATACTCAACATAGGAGGTACTGTACTGGTAGAAAATGCTAATCGGTAAAAATGAGTTTTTAAAGTAACTACAGTAGATTCAGAATGTTAAACACTCTGATGCGATATACCATACAGCAATCAGCTTGTATGCGAAGCACGGTAATGACTTATTTTTATCAAAAGTAGTTAGGATTGTGAAACAATTCATTCACTGCCCTCAACAACTAACTGTAACCCTTCAGTTTGAATCGAGATAATAGACTTTATGGATCTGATAATGTAGAGATGTGATCAGTCTCCCTGGCTGAACAACCAGCTTCAGACCAAGACATATCCTCTGATCCTGAAATCTGGTGAAATCCTGACCCCCTAGTGGCATCAAGTAAAACTGTGTAGTTAGAAATTCAGGTCCTTAGGGTCTATTGTTTTTCCCAATATTGTGTACATTTCCTTTTGTGTATATAGTTGTGTATATTTCCTAATGTGTAAGAATTTCAGGACATGAGGAAACTAAAGTCTCTTTACTAGAATTGTGTTTATAAGGGCCTTGACTGGAACAATTTTTAATTCAGACACACGCGCACACCTACACATACACACAAAACAAGTGACAGGAGCACCAATTGTATATTGCATGCAGGTTGAGGGCAATCTGTACCCTTGATTAACTCTATCCTACCACAAGATGGCACTAGCACTCCAGGTTTGTGTTGTTCTCTTACTCAGCGGAGAGACATTCCCCTTTATGGGTCTGTTGCCATACCACCATGCACTCTGCTCTTGCCGACTGGCTGAAGCTAAGCGAGTGTAGGCTTGGTTTGTACTTGGATGGGAGACCACCAGGGAATACTGAATTGCTGCTGGAAGTGGTGTTGGTGGGCCAGCAGGGGGCAATCTTCCCTCTGGTCAAATAAACCCCAATGCCGTCTTTCGGATGAGACGTTAAACCGAGGTCCTGACTCACTGTGGTCATTAAAGATCCCATGACACTTATCGCAATGAGTAGGGGGTTCCCCGGTGTCCTGGCTAAAATCCCAGATCTGGCTCTCGTAAAAACTTGCCACCTAATGATACACTGATTTAATTGGCTAAAAAATGTTCTCTCCCTCCAGTGGTGCTGGCCAGTGGCCAACAATAGAGGATTGTGGTTGTACCGGGCAGCTCCCAGGTGTGAATGTGTATGAGTGTGAAGCAGGGCGTTGCTGCAAAAGAGCATCCGTACTCTGCGAACCTACCCTGGGTAAATAAAGGTAAAAAAAAAGAAAGCTTCCATTAAGTGCTGGAGGGAAAATCCTTTAGAAATTAAGAGGCTGCTTGGAGCCAATATTAAGTTAATACCTCCGAAAACGATCAAGGCTTTCCCGCTTTAGTGCGGGAGCCCTGCAGGGATCTGTTCCACATGTTTAAGCAAATGGAGGCTGAGCAATGTGGGAAGGTTGGGGAGTTGAGGAAAAAGGTTTTGATGTGTGAAAACAGTGCACCAAACCCAGCGTGAACTCCGTAAGCGACTCACAAGAATCCATAAATACCCATGATGCACCATGGGTGTGGTGACCATCAGAGACCCTACGAGGTGAGACTCATTTGTGTGTGGCACTGTGTGAACGGGGGTGCTTACTTCTGACAGCGGGCGCACTGGATGTAGCTGTTGGTCTCCTTGATGGAGGGGTCGTGGACGAAGCTGGGGTACTCCGTGTCACAGGGCTGCATGAGCTCCACCTTCTTGTGCTTGTGAGCTGAGGGTAGAGAGCGTCCAGGAACCGTCAGCCAATCAGCCGCATGCGCGCGGACACGCGTACAGTGAGAACACGTCAGGACAGCTGAGTGACAGCTCAGGCATGTGTGGGTGATGACATCAGCGCTAAATCCCACAGTCCTCTTCTGCCCCCTCCTCCCAGCCTCTGATACTATGCTGTATGTGAAGGAGAGTTCCCTGCTTTTTTTATGAATCTCCAGGCCGCCCACTCGTTATACTCTCTCTCTCTTACTCACACACACGCGCGCGCACACACACACACAGTCTTACATAAGCCCACACTGGAAAGCAGGACTATTGTTTATGCAGATTGTTCTATTAGTGATGCACTCATCACTGGCTGCCCCTGGGGGTTTCCTGTGGCATCAAGACTGTGTGTGTGTGTGGGTGTGTGTGTGTGTGTGTGTGTGTGTATATATGCTTGGGGGTGAGAGAGGAAATGAAGAGAAAAAACAGATGAAATGAATAAAGACAAATGACTGAAGAGAGAGAGAGACAGAAAAAGGAAGCTGAGAGTCGAGGTTTGGATAATTGTGATCACAGATGCTGCTGTTCTCTTGGATCAGTATCACTGTCAGGTTTGGCTGTAATCTTAGGCCATGGCTTCGCTTGGCTTGTCTGGAAAAGGCACTGGTCTCCTCCGGTTGTGGTTCTGAGACCCTAGATGGAAGCGTAGGTGGCGCTGGCTGATTAGCACTGGCCACCCTGGCCAAGTTCCGGCCCGCACTAGGGCAAGGCAGGGAAACTTTCTGAAGACGACTTATTTTATGAGGTCACACTGTGGGCCAAGATATTTATAACTTGTTTTTGCCATGGACATAAATAACCCAAATAACCTTTAGCACAAATAAACGCAGTCACACTTACTCCACACAAATCATAAATGCCATTCTGGATATTTGCACTCGCACACAGGATATGCTTGATACACATGGAGCACACACACACACATACACACGCATATATAGAATAAGTACCTGGCAACCAGAAGGAATCTCTTGGATGGGAATGGAGGAGCCATGTGACTGGGGGTGGTACTTACTTGAATGGAAGACAGACTTTGCTTGAATGGGAGGGGTCACAGTGGAGAGGGGGTGGAGTGAAGCACACGATTGGAGGACAGGCCACAGTGAAGAGGGGTGGGGCATGAAGACAGAAGCAGATGCATGGCGGCAGTGGTTTGTCGTGACAGACAGGTGATTGGAGATGATGCGAAGATGAAGATGATGATGGGAAAAGCATATGGGAAAGACCGACCGTCAGTAATAGCAGTCATGGGTGAAATGACATGAGTAGGTCAAGAAGCTTTACTACACTATATATCCATCCTTCTCTTCCTCTCTAATTTCCCTATCGTTACACTGATAAACCTGTGGCTTCTTATATTTTATGGCATTGAATGGACATTTTAATGATGTGATGTGTGGGCGCATTGTCATGTATGGAATGTTTTTTTTAACTTGTAACCTACTCAGGGGCTACGTATGCAAATGAGCTCATTGGCTAACTGACACATTTATATAGATGTATACTGTAGTGTTGATCAATGTGTGGTGTCCCTGTTAAATAAAGTATATGAATAAATAACCGACTTTTGCCACCCTGACAAACGGGCTCCTTAATTCACATCTACAAACGCAGCAGAGCACTTCCTGCTCAATCCACAGCCCCTGGGCTGGGGCAGCCACACGACTTACCTTCTGCAAGGTGATCGGAGTGCCACAGCCCGCACACATTAAACTCCAGCAAAAAGCTAGAGGACAAGGGGAGAGAAAACAGCATTAGCATGGTGGCTAACCTAGATTAACCTTCCCTTCAGTAGCCCTGCATACAAGATGAGAGCTTTCCCCCTGCCCTGGGGAAGAAGCCTCAGTCTGGATTCGGAAGGGCAGATGGCAGAAACTGGGTTCTGGTTCAGAAGTGGAGCGGCCGTGTCGCTTATTGGACCAGACACAACTGTGAAACTGAGCTGTGAAAAAGCACGGAGCAGAACCAGAAAAAACCGGCCTACTTTTCTGAGCAAATTCTAACCTTGGTTTTTTTATTTATTTTTATGCAGCACTGTGGCGCATTGATCAGCACGGTTGCCTTCGCCAGGTTCTGGGTTGGAGTCCTGGCTGGCCCGGATCCGCTCTGTGTGGGGTTTGCGTGTTTTCCCTGCGGGTTTCCGCCCGGCGCTCCGATCTCCTCCCACAGCCAAAACATGCAGCCCCAGGACTACAGGTGAAAATGAGCCTCCCTCGCTAACTCTGGAATATAGGCTGAAGGGTTATTAATATTAATTGTCCCTGTCAATTAAACTAATAAATTACATTTATTTTTCCTCCCACTTTTGTTTACCCGATTGCATTTGTGAGCCCATCACCGCAATGTCCTCTGTCAGTTTAGGACGTTCAAGAGTGTGCATTCTGAGCCCAGCTTCTGTTCACTCTGCAGTCCTCCAGCAGGGCCGCGCTGTCGCTGCAGTTGGGGGAGGACGTTCATGTGCGGCTAGCACAGACACTCGAGTGACCAGAGAAGGTACGGTGAGGACAGCCACACACAGTTACCCCCAACCCAAACCCTCTCTTCTTGGAAGACTCTAGAGCCAGCTTTGTGCTGCCTTATGGGAGACTGCTAGCCGTAATCACACTGGCACAGGCTGCATTCAGTACCAGACAGTGGAACGGTGTCTTCTGGCTTTGCCATTAAATAGCAGGGACACCTAAGTGTGTGTACCCTGCTGGTAATTGCATTGCCCGCCTTGTTGATTGGCTGCTGTTTGTACAATGTGTTTTTCAATCTTACTTTTAAAAACTGATTATTTTTCCATTATTCTCTTCGTGTCAACAGCTCGTGTGCAGCTGTGCTCGGATGTCCACAGTAAGCTCCCCTGTAAAAAATTTTAACAGGCCCCCATAAACTGGGCCTCTAAGGCAGGAGAGGCGTCCAATCATACTTACAGCAGGAACTGAGACAGGAGCCATTTTAGAGCTGACGCCAGGCCATAGAAGGGCTGCAGGGAACAGAGAAGAGAGAATTCTCGGTTGCTGAGAGACGGTCAACTTTCACTAACCCCCCCCCCCCCCCCCCCGCCTTCAATCCTTCAGGGGGCTTCGGCATTTCTAGAAAGTGTATGTATGGGCATTTTAAAAAAAATAGCCGTGTCATCCAATCAGAATTTTAGTTGTGTTGGCGCCTGAGGCGGATGAATGGCTCTGCAGGACTGCAGGGGCCCTCGAAAGCCCTCAGGCTGGCCTTGCCTGGCAGTTACCTGGGTGCTGCTCGGTGAATACAAATGCGTGGATGATGGAGATTTACTGCGGTCGATCGGGGGGCTCTGAGCCCACTGACCAATCGGCACGTTTCCTCAGAATGTCAAGGACGAATGGCGAAAATCTCTGAGAAATGTCACTTCTGCGCCTTGCCATCCACCCCGCCTGTGGCTTAAGGATCTAACATTGCAGACGCCACAAGTAGTGTGCTGAAACGCGTCCTTTGCAACGCTGGAACTCAAACGCATGCAACAGTTGGATTGGGTGTGTAATGCTGCTTTTGAGTGGTGCAGCAGTGACTGAGGGAGCGAAGAGGTGAGATATTGAAGACGTACGCTGAGGAGGGGCCGGGCGCTGTTGGCATGATGGAGGGGGTTCTTGCACATGGCCTGGTAATCGTACAGCGATATCCTGGAGGAAGACGCACAAAAATGCGTTCGCACGCACGCACACACACACACACAAGCAGAAGGAAACACAAACGCAGACTGAATTATGACTTTCATTCACACAGATACTCAACAGTGCAATAGCTCCCGAAGGAAACATAAACAACACAAGGCTTCTAAGGTGCATAGCGTCTCCAGTGACAGATGATGCAATAAATGTTCTTGCAGTGACAGAGCCAAAAAATGTCAATTTGGGTCGCAGGCATCATTAAAATGAATTATTAATGACAGCACTATTTCTGGTAGGCAGTGGATTGGCTCTTACCTTTTGAACATGCCCATCCTGAGCAGCTGTGTCATCACAGCCCCTTCCAGTTCCCCCAAGAACTTCCCGACCTGCACAGAGGATGACAGAGCTGGTCATGTGACGGCTCTAGAACCAGGGATGACATCACAATGAAATTTGCAGCCTCGTGATTGACTTGGCTGATAAAGGCTCTTGCTGCCAAGCCCCCTGGGATTCCAGACCTCAGCTTTTCTCCTCCTCATCTCCATTGCGTGGCCAGTGGCAGAGTGCCAGACGCAGAGTCCTCCTTCCGCACCTGCTGTCTCTCTTCACTGCTGTGTGAGTGCTGGGTCACACGTACCACACTTCCACCCTGTTCTCATACCACCCTTCTGTCTCGTCTCTCCCTCTCTTACATACGTGCATACCTTTCCCTCCCTCCCTCATTCACTCACTCTCTCTCACATGCAAATTTCAAGTTTTAATGGTTTTTTTCTTTCTTCTTTTTAGGTCCCTTATAATGCAGTAATTTGGATTTTCCCTTAGTCTGTATCCTCTTAAGTGGTGATGTTTTATTGATGTTTATGAATATTACTGTATAATTTTGCTGACTGAGTGCATGTGTTGTTCAGTTGAGTCTTCATTCGTGTCGCCTAGGGGGAAATAAGTTTGCAGCAGCTATAAAAATTAAGGCAGGATGACAATAGATACAGTACATCCTCAATCACACTCGTACAACAATATATGCATTCATAAACAATAAAACATGTACCCTGTACCTACATAAACTCATGCTAGGGAGAAATTAAATGGATGTAAAGTGCCTGTGTGACTGTGCGAGGGAAATTATGCCATACCTTCTTGACTGCTTATTAAGTAGACTAATTGCCAGGGGAATGAATGAACATTTTAATCTGTTTGTGTTGCTCTTCAGCAGGCTGTACCATGAACCAGAAGGAAGAAAAGAAAATTCAGGAAACAAAGGGGGGTAAAAATCTCCTGGGATAGGCTGAGCTTTATGCAGGGCTTGTCAGTTAAGCTAGCCTTGGAGGTGACTCTTGAGGTTGCATTATGTTTTGGTGGGTAGTGAACTTACACTTCCCATCCCAACATACAGAGTCCTGTATTTAGGCTTTGAACCATATTAAAAAGCGTAATTAAGCTTTTTAAAAAACCACAAACTGGAAGATTTTAAATATGCTTGGGAAATAAACATGGCAAGGCAGTTTGGGATGTGACCAAATGGTTTTGCCATTCTGTTTTTCCCCAGCTTTTAAATAAAGGATTTTCTAATTGTCAAAATGCCTTTCTCCTGTTATCTCCCCTCCTTTCCCTCCCTCTCCATCCTTCTCTTTCTTCCTCTATCTTCTAAAGGCCTAAGCATTTCAAGTCTAGTGAATATCAGATGACCAACCTCAGCTCAGAATTGAAATGCACTGAAATGGCAGGTTCTGTTTGGTGTTCTATGGCTGATGTGACTGCGTGTTTGGAGCACTGAGGTGCCCGTCCCCGCGCGATTCACCCGACCCAAACCCCGCCAGACTCCGTGGACGCACGCGGGCATGAGCTTCCATCTCAATGCGCTCATCCTGACGCCTCCAGCCCGGAAGCGGGGCGCATATCGACGGGTGCATTAGGGGCTAATTCGGCATCATCATTCCGGATCAGCGACGGATGCTAGCTAGCCGCCCCGCTCGCGCGGACCTGGGCGGTAATCACTGCGGCTCTGTCAGGGGCCACTCCGGCCCGCTCTGCTCAATCACAAACCCGCGCGCTGATTAGTATTGGCAGGAAGAACGGCCTCATTACTCACAGTCATGCTGCTGCTGACAGATAGGAACACTTCTCCCTGTCGCTCTCTCCCTCCCTTTCTCTCTCTCTCTCACGCTTTTCTTTCACCCTGCCCCCCCCCCCCCCCCTTTCACAATACAGCATATTTTATTCTCCTTCCTCCTTATCATCTCTGTCATTACCGCACGGCTGAATGGAGAGTTATGCTGGAATATAATATTTAGTAGGGCCTTAAAGTGGTCCTTGAGTAAATTCTCTGAAGCGTGAAAGAGGATCAGTTCGATGTTCGCCCTTTCGTGTTCATTACCAGAAAGCAGAATTCAGTCTGTTCAGGGCCAAGTCCCCTTTTGACACATTCAGACTAGCAGCACGAGCCCTGTCAGATATGATGCCTCTGCAACTTTTTCAAATGACTCTTCTGAAGGAGGATCCGTAATCATCCAGGATTTCCACCCACACCTTTGCGTGCGGTAGTTCTGCCGCCAGCAGCTGCCCATGTTAAGAGCTGCACTCTTCCTCTCTAATTCCTAAATCTCATTCTCATTTCTTACACACCACATCACACCTTCTTTCATTTCAAGCTTTCACGGCTTGGTCTGCGGTTTTTCCGCATTGGCGACTGCCTTCCCATGTGACGGGAAGCAGTCGTCCCCGTGCGTGACTCACGCTCCGAGGGAGACGGTCAGGTGACGACCTGGGGCACAGAGCTGGGACGCCGGCCAATCAGGTGAGGGGAATGGAGTCGTGTGACCGAGCCGGCAGCACAGGTTGGGAGCGGCTGTGTGTGTTCTGTGTTTCTCGCGAGTGACTCATCACTGTTTCACGCACACACCC
This sequence comes from Anguilla anguilla, assembly GCF_013347855.1. Taxonomy (NCBI): domain Eukaryota; kingdom Metazoa; phylum Chordata; class Actinopteri; order Anguilliformes; family Anguillidae; genus Anguilla; species Anguilla anguilla. The sequence continues at coordinate 17,743,182 of NC_049207.1, read as the reverse complement.
GAGGCCTCGCTCACACACACACACACACACACAATCACAAGCTGCAGAAGCACCCGAGAGCCCAGACAATGCAACAGGGCTTTTCTTTTAACTGCACACACACACACAGTACAGACAAAAAGCAATCATTCAGAATAACATACGTAGTGTCTTAAACACAGAACACAAAGCCAGTCCCTGAGCATCCGCAGGTGCTAAAGCAAAGCAGCCGGTGAGAAAGCGAGCGCACACACCAACGCCACTCTCTCTCTCTCAGCGCTGCACCAGCGTGCAGGAGCCTGGGCGAGCGCTTCGGCAGAGAAATAAAATCCTGAGGAGATTTACAGTGGTGATGTCAGACGTCTCACGCCACAAGCTGGTGAGAGATAAACCTAATCGTCCCTCCTAACTGCACTGTTAATATGTGGGCACCCCGTGAAGCCTTGTTTTATGTCACATCCATATGCCATTCTGCATTTGAGATGTTTCCATTTTGTTTATTATTTAATAATCATTATCATGATGAGAATAATGATGGTGACACTATTCCCAGCCCTTATTGTACTTTATGTACCTTATTGTATCATTATCTTGATGTTGTATCATTATCCTAGTTTGACTTAGCATAGGTTAGGTCAGAGAGTAATGTTTACTCTGTGAACTGGACTGAATGTGTTCATGGCTACGAATAACTTACAAAATGAGTATTGTGCCTTATCGAATCTGTGTTTTGTGGTTGCTCCAATGACCTGTTCGGTATGCACTTATTGTACATCGCTTTAGATAAAAGCATCTGCCAAATAAATGCAATATAATGTAATTCGAATAATTCTAAGAAAACAATGAGAATATTTAATAAGAATTGGAATAAAGAAATAGCATGATTCTTATAGTTTTGCTATTTTGCAGATATTTTCAGATATTCATAGACAGCTTTTAGTCCCATTTGTCTGACTACGTTTCAGTCCAGCCTGTATTGTTGCTCATAACTCCTGAGGGGAGTGAAAAGCCTGTTTGTCATACTTTGTTTGGAAGGGGATCTCCTGTGGACTCAGAGCCCTGTTACTGTATCTTTGCCTTTGCGCTTAATTTGTGATAATGAATGCGTTCCCTTGCGGGATATGGGCTGAGCTCGAGGCGCCATCTTCGCTTTCTGAACGACGCGAAGAAAATCTGGATTCAAACTGCTGTTCTTCACTGAAGTTCAACTTTCCTGTCTGACAGTAAATCTTTCCACTCGCTCCCTGCATTATTCAAAACTAGGCATAATTAAGAATATTCGCTGAAAGTGTGTAAGAGAGTAAAGAGTATTTCAGAAGTCCAGTCAAACTTATGTGCTGCGGTACAATGTCTGTGAGGGATAAGTTAGCTTGCTTCGCTGATGTGACTTATAAAAATAAAAAAATAGCTGATTTTACTTATAAAAAAAGAGATGTATATGTACAGTGTGAAATTCCCACTGAATTAATGTGCAGCGCATGATCATGAGTAGAAATGAAGGTGATGTCGTTGGAATTGGGTTTTAAATGAGTAGGCTAACCGTGATCCTCGACTGCAGAGATATTAATGGGGTTTCTTCCATCCAAGTTTGATTGCAGTTTTTGAAACACAGATTAAGTCTCTGAGCTTGTTCTGAGTCTGAAAGGAGAAATGCTTACCTGTGCTTATTCAGGCTAATAATTCATCCTATAATTCATCGTTAGGATTTTGGATGGGAAAAAACAGAAAGGTCATCTCTACAGTGCAGGACCAGGGTTGCCTAGCCATGGTGTAGCTAATGTCTTTGGGATCTAATTTATATTGCGTTTATATTTAAATGAGTTCATTAGGCAGAAGCTTTTTGTCCAGATCAGTTCACAGGGCATTTATAGTGAATAAAATCAAGTGAAAATTAAAAGGTTAAATACAAATTCCTAAACAGAGTAGAGGGTGACATTATGGATATTAAGTGCAAAGCTGACAGAACTCAACCGTTATGCTGGTAAATTAAATTAAATATTAATCACAAGAATACATAACACAGTGTTCTTAGTACTAATTAATGGAGCGATAAAACAGAAACTTATAAAAGCGGGCAAGTAAAAAAGTGCCGTGTTCATACCTTAGTTGTAAACCTGAGATTCAAGGCTGAAATGAAGGGGAGGGATTGCAGATCTTAGGGGGTAGGAGCTGTAGAGCTGGGTTTCCAGCCAATGCTTAAAGACTGGCGGCGGGTCGGCGGACCTGATTGGCTCAGGGAGCTCACATAGGGCCCGCCCCCAGTAGGAGCCTGGGTGGAGGGCCAAGTGTTTGGAAGGTGTAGGTGAAGGTCTAGGTGTGGGTGATGTTCCTTGGGATCAGATATACTTTTAGGCTTTGGTTTTAGGTTTATGTCAGTGGGTTCAGATGTGAGTAGGTGCGAATGTTGCCTTTGGGAGGAGATGTGATTAAGGCAGATGCTGATGGAGGTATGTTATGTTAGGGAAGGTTACAGTGTGAGGCGCACTGCTACAGATGCAGAGTCATGCGCCCTGTGCGCAGTGGCCTAGTTTACTGACAGGTATGCGCCCCCCCACCCCTCCCCTCCCCCCTCCCAGCTTGTCCTTCAGCTTTCCACCTCCCAGGACAGAAAGTTTGGGTTTTGTTTTGTTTGGCAGAGACTCTGTCCCCACGGAAGCCCAACCACAGGCCCTCTCTCCAGTGTGCTGCTCTGTACTCAGGATATTAAACTCACTTTTGAGCACTTTTCCTGTCAGACTCTTTTCTCTCAGTCAGGGGGTGTGCGTCTCTGGCTTTGCTGCGTCTGGTCAGCAGCTTGGGTCACACAGCATTTCTGAGACGCCCTCTTGCTGCGCTCTCTGAAAGCTGCTGACCATCTCGCTCCTGAGCAGAAGGGTGTCTGTCCCGCGTCCTTGGAAAATGACCCGTCAGCTGGTGGTGCCACTCCTCACAGTGCCCTTCCCTGTCAGAACTGACTGATCTGCTCGTTCCGAGCCATCCCATAATTAATGGACGCTTGCCAAGCCGCTAACTCGGTAGAGAAAACCTCCACAGCCACACCGCTAACCCCGGAAACATCAAAGACACAGCCACCAGAGAGGCTGAGCTGACCTTCCATTTCATTCGTTCGCATATAAGGAAAAAAGTTTTTGATCAAAACCTATTATTCATTTATTTCCATTTTTTGGATGCCAGCTTGACGACTCTTAATATATTTAGCGAACCCTGTAGTGCTTCTTCCCCCACCCTAAGAAAAACACTTAGCAAGACACTGGAAGACAGCCTCTTATTGGACCAGACATGTCACCCTGTCCCAAGTAACCCATGCACAAAGAATCTGAGATTAAGACTGCTCATACATATGCTAACTATAAATACCTGCAGCTCAAATCAGAGCTTCTGTTCTGAGCTGCCTGCTTCCCTTTGTCTGATAACAGGGCCTGAATAAGAGTGTTTTATTCATACAGTAACATGATACCTCATTATTCAATGAATAAACCAATAAATCGGAATCTTTATGTTATGGCATATTTTTTTACGTTTTGTACATACTGTGCCACTTAACTTCACATTGTAGGCATGTAAAAAGCTACATTTCCCCCATGTTGACCCGAAAAAGCAAAATCAGCTTTTTCGTTTTTTATCATGAAGTAGCTTCAATGTAGTTAACTAAACTTAAGCTACTTTAAAAAAGTAGTCACCTACTTTTATCATTTCTCTATTAAATTGGTGCCTCAGTTAACTATATTTTCAGAGCAGCTAACCCAACACTGCGACACACGCTTCACATTCTGGCCCCTTTAACTCTTCAGTGGGGCCCACGCACGTACGCGACCTTCTGTCCCATGGGCACTGGGGTCTTTGCACTCTTACAAGTGATGCTGGGTAATCCCTGAGCTTTGAGCAGGGGTCTGGGGGATGGAGAGCGAATAGGATCAGGGCAGTATTATGGGGCAGCTGCATCCACCTCGTCCTCCACCCAGATCAGTCTGGAGAAACTAGCCCCGCTAGCTGCCCGCTTTGAGATTCCACATCTGAGCTTAGACCCTCCCCCCACCCAGGTCCCCATGGCGACAGCAGGCCGGTGGGTCCCGCAAAGTGCCGTGTTTAACAGCCCGTATTCAGCGTTCTACATCCCCTGTGCTCTATTTAAACTGAGTGCCATGCACTTTCAGGGGCTTTAATTGTGCCACGGGCGGATTACAGAGCGCTAAGTTTCCCAAATCCGTGGAGTGTTGCAGATGTGCCGGGGGGATGGAGTTAAGTGGGGGAGGGGGAGGGGGAGGGGGAGGGGCGTAAGTCAGTGACAGGCAGCTCAGCTCAGCTCAGGCCCTGCACATGTGAACTCCCCCAACAAGCCCTCAATCCCACAATCCTCTCCGTGTTTAATAATGGCCTGGGCAGCAGTGGGTGGCCCTCGGCCGGGATTACACATGGACGTACCCCAGCTACTCTAAAAACACAGCCATGGTGTGTCACTGGGCCCAGTCACTGATCACTCTGGAGCTGGAACAGGGCAGTAACACACCACCCTGTATTACCTCATACATGGTGACCCAAGAGCTGAACCAATCCTGAGTTCACCATTCATCTGACTGATCAGCACATGTATGTTCCCTTAGGCCAGAGCTAATTGTTATGTAGAAAAATAGGTGGATAGACAAACATTAAATATTTAACTGTTAAACATAAAAATAAATGAGCAAACATAATGTACAAATGAAAAGGCTGGAGTCTGTGGTAGAGGTACAGTGTTGAACAGTTGATGACGTTAGTCTGGCCGTGCTGTCTGCCCTTGGCCAAGAACCGCCTGTGCCCAGAAACAATGGGTTCCCGATATAGTACAGTGCCAGGACAGAGGTCTGAAACACAGAGGCCGGAACCGGAGGCCCACAGAACTCCTTTCCCTTGGGGTGGGGGTGCGAGACGGCACCGTTTGTTGACACTTTCAGTCCCTGTCCTCTCTGATGCTCTCCAGGGGATTAAGCCCTCTAAGTTTCTTAAATCCTTCAAGCGCTGCAGATGTTGTTTATGGTACGTTGGGAGGCTATATCCAGAGTTCCGCCCGCGTCCTCATGTCAACATTCCACCCCCCACCCCTCCCCCCCCCCCCCCCCCCCCCCACCCCACTCCCACCCTTCTCAGGCCCAGTATGAAATGCATATGTCAGTCAAGCTGAGATGCTGGCGCTGAGCGCGCGTGCACCTGTGATGTAACCCTCGCTATGGGATAAAGCGTGCCGGCTGAGATCTGGCACATTAGCGTCTAAGACCGTCTCTGGAATTATGTAATAGTCTGATGGATCAATGTCCTTAGATGTATATCCATAGTGAGATACGTGAACTTTTCTCTACATACGTTAACACCAGCATTACAAGGCTGTGTTTGCTTCCCCTGGATTTTTCTTTGTTGTGTTTGCCGCAGGGTTGACGGCATATTTTTAAGGAGCTAGGGAACCATTTTCCAATTTTTCCTGCTGCGATAAATACAATTAAGTTTGATTGATTAGCCCTTACAGACAGTGCTTAAAACGAGCCAATGGGAGAGGGTGTTTCAGGTTGGTAGGAACATGATTCCTGTTTTATACGTACATCTTTCTTGTCCTTGGTGATCAGGATGAAGCCGTTGCTGTCGACGATGTAGCAGTTTATTAGCTGGAAAGAAGGAGGAATGAAATAAACCTTAGTATCTGTCAACTTCCAGCAGCTATGACCAGTTGGTAACGCTCCATTATTATTCTGCAGATGAGCAGTTTGAAACCCACCCAGCCGTCATAGCCAAAAGTTTTGCATCCACTTAAATTAAATGCAGAGTACCCTAGCATAGCCATAGATATTATCATAATTGCCTTTCCACAATGTTAACTATTACTCATAATTGCAATATTTAAACCTTCTGGCCTGCAATTACACGACTACAATTTTGGTTTGATTCTGAGATGAGGTTTTATATTTGAACCGATGAATGTCAGCTCAATTTCCGTGAGGTTCGCATTATGAGACTAAAAATAGCCACACTTGTGTACAAATTAAGTTGTCATTAAATTCAACATGCGTTCACCTGACACATTCAAGAGTAACGGGAAATGGCACAAACAAATCAACTCCAAAAGTGGCCACGTCATTATTCCAGAAAAAGCTGTCAATTATCTAGTATGCATCACTGGGAACGCACCATGTAGAGGGCTACAGACCCAGAAAGGGACAGCAGCCCTCTGTAATCCTCAACTGAATATTTTGGGCACGTCTGAAGGGTGACTGACAGCTATGATGTGTGGGAGAGCTGGGCTACAAGAGCTTTGTGTGACTTTGAGAGACTTTGAAAAGATAAGAATCCTTGAGCATAGCATTGCATCATAGAAGGTGGACAATCCTTTTAGATCCATTGTTACATCACAGAGGGAGGGAGGTCCCTGTGGACCCACTGAGGCATCACTGAGGGTGAACTTCCTTGTGGTGGAAAGATAAGTAAACACGCAAGAGACTTAACTTAACACGAGACTTAACACTCACCATGCTCTCGCAGTCTAGGGGACAGGCGCCGTCCACGCGGCTGCACTACAGGAGGGGAGAGAGACCAGTCGTCAGCATGCAAATAAACAGGCACTGGCAGGGGTGATGCGGACTGCCCCTGGATTTGGAAATAACCATGGCAGCATCACAAAAATAGAATAGAATAGAATTTGTTTATTGTCATTGTACTGGTGCGTACAACGAAATTCAGGTGCACTGCCTGAGCGGAGCTCAAATATACAAGATAAAACCAGGTAATAAAAATATACCTTGTTTTTAAATACAACACCATCAATCAATGTACATTTCATTGAGGGAGAAACAATGGAGGCTGCCCAGTCAGCCTGTCAATCTGTCTGTCTGTCTGTCTAGTTTTCTGTCAGACTGACTAATGGTGCTCCTCTTTTTCCAGTTTGCCTGTGTCGGGGATGCTCCTTCACTCATAACACACGCACTCGATCTCACTGCAGCACTCTCAACCTCTTTAGGCCGCCCACTATAAATGAGAGCAGGCAGCCACCTACACAGAGAGCCGGGCATCCACCGAGAGACTGCTGCTACCGCAGGAGCCTGGGCGAGCTCGACTGCAGCTAGAGACCACTGCACTAATACAGGGCTCTTTTAACACCCGAATATTACATTAGCATACTCTTTACAGCGCCTCGCTGAGTTCCTCGAAACATCATAAACTATGAGACCGCAGCCTGCCCACAGTAGATGGCACGGCTTTGTTCACGGTGACGTTACTCAGATTGCCCATTGTATTGTTCAGATGAGTGACAACAGCAAGCACGCACAAACATACCAGAAATGCACACTGCGTCAGTTTTAATCCTTGTAACATAATCAAGGAGATGACAGGACACTCGTAGTTGTGTTTTCTGGTACAAATGCTGCGTAGCGTACGTGAGTTATACGGCGGGTCCATTTATAGCGGGCGGAGATGCCGGTGCCCGGCTGCGCTGGCGCGACGTATCAGGTGTCTGTCAGGGAACATCCTGTAAGGTCTACTTCGCGGAACCCTGCCCAGCTGTTCTGGGGTGTGACGCCGAAGCACTGTCTCAGCACAGATAATTCGATTACTGTGCTGGCATGCTCCGCTCCACAGTGGGACCAAGCCAGGGGGCCGCAGGCGGCCATCTTGCCCTCTACTGTGACTCCAACACTGGGGGCACGCGGCTGAGACACTGGGCATGAGATGCAGAGTCACTGGGTAACCATTTGAGTGGAAGTCAGAGGATATCATGGCAGAAGGAGGAAAGGCCTAGTGTGTATTTGTGTGTGTGTGCATGTATGCGCGCGTGTGTGCATGATAGTGTATGAGTGTGTGTGTGTCTGTGTCTATCTGTGTGTTGTGTGTGTGTGTGTGTTCATGTATGCGTGCGTGTGTGCATGATAGTGTATGAGTGCGTGTCTGTGTCTGTGTGTGTGTGTGAGTGCAGATCTCAGTGCAGCAGCCCTCTCCCTCCTCTCCTCACGTGTGAATGAGCCGCTGCAGCTCGACTGCCCACATTACCCATGTGAGGCCAGCCAGAGAGACACACAGATGCTGGAGAAAGGCACACTGAGCTGCGAGACATGGGGGGAGCGATGAGCACAAAGGCAGAAGGAAACAGAGAAAGAGAGCGAGGGAGAGGAAGGGGGAGAGGGCGAGAGAGGCAGGGAGGAAGAGAGAGAAGGGACTCTGAGAAGCTGTGCAGTCTGCCAGTGCAATGCAGCACAAAGCCAAACCCCACACCAAACTGCACATTACGACAATGACAATGACTGGCACCTCTCAGAACTAGGCCTGGAGCTCAAAGTAAAGTTCCTCTCTAATTATGTGTTTTACCCTATTCTGAACCAGTACATGGACTTAAGTTGAAATGCCTTAAAATCCATATAATCTGTGTTCACCCTGAGAAAAGAGCCTTGGAATTTTTAAAAGGCACGCAGTAATAGCTAATGCTAAAGCTAACACTAATGTTTGAAAAGTAGGCATTAATACCTAATACTACTGTGAGCAGTAGAGGAGTTCACCATAACAGCTCATGAAATGCTAACGTTAATGGTTGAAAACCATGTAGCAATAGCTAACGCACATGCCAATCCTTGGCAAAACATGCCACAACAGCTAATACTACCAAGTGTGCAGGCTAAGCCAGTGGTAAAACCGTAAAAAGCCCTGCTTGGATCTCAGCCAGCTTGGATTTGGAGCTCTACAGCAGCGTGTTTCTGAAGATGGTGGCTGCCCCCTGGTCTAGCCAGCACAGGAGCCCCCTGCCCTGTCTGCCTGTTGTGACTGCCCACTCACAGAGCTGGTTCTGCTGTCTTCCTGCCTAATCACAGAGCTTGTTCTGCTATCTTCTTGGCCAATCACAAAGCTTGTTCTGCTGTCTTCCTGCCCAAATAACAAAGCTTGTTCTGTTGATTGATTGTTGAACTATGACACAGACTTTGCATTCAACACAGAGGGTGAACCAGGGCCTCACTTGAAAATCACAGGCAATTTTCCCAGCAGTCAATATTTCCCAAATCACACCAGGAAGCGCCGCATGCGCCAATGCCGCGGCGCATGCACGCAGCCAATGCCGCCGGCGCATTCAGGTGACGCTTCAGCGCTGCATCAGCTGAGCGTTCGCCACTGCCAGGGCTCAGGTTCCTTTAGAGGGAGGGAAGGAAGGAAGTGGAAGTGTTGATGATGTCACTCATCCCCACTCAAGGTCACATGGTGCAGCAAGAGCACGCCCCTGCAGGGCACGAGGGGGGGGGGGGGTGGGGGTGGGTGGTGGGGGGGGGGGGTTGGGGTGTGAGTGGCTCTCCATCAACGGGTCCTGCATCTCGCTGAGCAGAACGCTCTTGAGCTGTGTGTGTGTGCATCCCTGCAAGTGTGTGTGCATCCCTGTGTGTGTGCGTGTGTGTTTGTGCATCCCTGCGAGTGTGTGTGCGTGTGCGTGTCTAATCTGTTCTGCCGAGGCGCTGGGCTAAGATTGCTGCTGCACCAGGCAGCTGGAGTTAATTTCGTTCCTGTAGAAAGAAATAATAGAAAGTGGGGAAGTGTACTTACATCTGTGTCATTGGGCTGCAGGAGGCGATGCAGAGCAGAATGAAGAAAGAGAGAGAGAGAGAGAAAATCACTGTGGGTAATTTAAAGCACGTACAGATCACATGACAGACTGGCAGCTCTGTGACGAGCCATCGGATTATTGAAATTCCCTGACAGGAAAGCTGGGCTGCTTCCAGTCCGGAACGCAGGCACATTTTCCAGAGAAAATGGTAGAGAAGACCCCGTCGAGCCAACCCGGCCTTCGCTGAACCAAACCGATTGTTGTGGGCTTTTATTTTACGGACACCGCGATGCTCGGGGGGCTTTTTTAAAAGTGTGGGGAGGCCGCGGTCGGCACGGCGGCCGCGCGTCTCCCTCACCTCTCGGGTCACGCTGCACACGGTGGCCAGATTAGCAGATTAACCGTGGGCAAGATTGAAAAACCTGAACTGAATATATAGAGCGTGACGCCGGGGAAGTGGCCAATTCATCATATCTCTCTCCCCCACCCCACCCCCCCCACCCCTTCTGTTAGAGCGGCGGCCTGCAGTGGAGAGCGCTGTGATTCACACAGACTCCCTCTGAGGCCTCTCAGCCGCCCCCTCCGAAAAACCAGCCCGCCGTTCTCCTCCTAAAAAGCCTGGCTTTGTGAAGACCTGAAGAGCCCAGTGGGTCAAGGGACTGCAGTGCTGTTACATCAATCATCTTTCCTTTGTAAATACTCCAGTGAGGTCTAGTTGCCTGGCCTTCCTCAAGCATTTAAACGCAGACAAGGCAAAAACATTTTCTCTTAGGTTTTCCATTCTTCGTAATCTTTTAACGAGCATACAGCGCATTCTTATAAAAACCCATGGAGCAAAAAATAAAAATGAACGACCTTCGACATGTTGAAGAGCTTTAATCTGGCGTGGCTCCTAATGGTAAATTCCGACCCAGGAAGTCTCAACAACCAGCACCAACATTAAATTAAGACATTCAAGTGATATTTTGAAGTGAACATCAAATATTTTAGGACATTCAAAACTTAAATCCAGTTAGTTCCAGAGTTATGACCCTGTGGAATGGTCTGGCCTCAGTAGGCCCAGACCATCTGAACAGCTTTCCTTTCTGGAGAGTAGACGCAGTAACACGCTAGATTTGTGCGCATAGATACAAGCTTCAGCGGGCCTTTTAATTACCTAAAAAATTCCAGTGGATGTTCAGGGAGGGGAGACAGAAACATGAGCAAGGAGATGGTCTGGT